>NC_053399.1:92684608-92984608 GCF_905171765.1 Bufo bufo
CTGTATTCACTCTGGTGAAGTCTTCTCTTGATTGTTGACTGTGACACACATACACCTACCTCCTGGAGAGTGTTCTTGATCTGGCCAACTGTTGTGAAGGGTGTTTTCTTCACCAGGGAAAGAATTCTTCGGTCATCCACCACAGTTGTTTTCCGTGGTCTTCCGGGTCTTTTGGTGTTGCCGAGCTCACCGGTGTGTTCTTTCTTTTTAAGAATGTTCCAAACAGTTGTTTTGGCCAGGCCTAATGTTTTTGCTATCTCTATGATGGGTTTGTTGTGTTTTTTCAGCCTAATGATGGCTTGCTTCACTGATAGTGACAGCTCTTTGGATCTCATCTTGAGAGTTGACAGCAACAGATTCCAAATGCAAATCGCACACTTGAAATTAACTCTGGACCTTTTATCTGCTCATTGTAATTGGGATAATGAAGGAATAACACACACCTGGCCATGGAACAGCCGAGAAGCCAATTGTCCCATTACTTTTGGTCCCTTAACAAGTGGGAGGCACATATGCAAACTGCTGTAATTCCTGCACCGTTCACCTGATTTGGATGTAAATACCCTCAGATTACAGCTGACAGTCTGCAGGTAAAGCACATCTTGTTTGTTTCATTTCAAATCCATTTTGGTGGTGTATAGAGCCAAAAATGTTAGAATTGTGTCCATGTCCCAATATTTATGGAGCTGACTGTAGATAGATAGATAGATATGAGATAAATAATTAGTCCGCTCAGTACAGATCAATAAGCCATCTAACTCTACAACTAAATACATTTACCCAAATTTGAAGACCGTGTTCAGTTAAGGTGCCCCCTGCAGGTAGAAAATGGTAATTCTGAGTTGCTGTTTTCAGGTAAGACACACGGAGGTGTCTGCCATTATTTCTATGCAGATGTTGATGCCCAGGAAGGGCGTTCTCCTCAGGAGCAGGCGGATGGCGGCTCCGCGGTCCACCTGGTAAAGTTTTCTGTCCCTTTGATGAGCTTTGTGTTGTGCGTGAGGGGCACAAATATATAAATGCTTCATTGATGGGATCGTTCATTAGGTATTAATTAGTGAACTCTGACTCTGGTGTCCACAGAGAACTGGTGCGAGCGCTGTGCTTATTGCTTACACAAACACCTGTCACTGGCGAGCAGAGGGATATCGGGACGTGAATCAATACCGCGTCAGAAGGCGACAAAGTCTACAGTTCAAGGGCCAGCGGTGAAATGTCCAATCATGAGTAGCGCAGGAGGCCAGAGAGTATGGCATAGCGGATAGGCCACCACCATCAACGCCATTTCTCCTTCTTCCCTGGTTGTAGATTCCAATAGGACTCTCAAAATCGCACCTGACCCCTATAGAAAAAGCGCCACATAGCTGCGCTGAAACCAAGATTCATCACGTATCTCTAAATCATAATGTTTTGTCTTAAGCTTCGTTCACACAGTCAGTGTTCGGTCAGTGATTGTGAGCCAAAACCAGGATCGGAGCCTCCACAGACATAAGGTTTTAAGGAAAGATCTGCTCCTGTTGTGTTTAGAGCCGCACCTGGTTTGAGTGAATGAGGCTTTAAAGGACATCTCCATAAAAAATAATAATAACCCTCCCTGAACCTTTTTACCTTCTTCTTTACATAAATGTTTAGAAATTGTGATTTTCAGTCATCTAACCAAGCTTAATTTCAAGTGAACATCGCGGACAGATTTCTGCCCGGTGACTACTTTATTCACCTCTAGTTGTTTGTTTACAAATTCTTTATTTACACTGAAAACGTTTACATTTGTAACCAAATTTTACACAAACGTTACTAAGTAACCATTTCCCTAAAAGACCCATCACAATGAAATCTGAGGCAAATGAAAGCCCCCCGCAACGAGCAATAGAGGAGAAGTCATCTCCAACGTGCGGCTCGCCAGCAGTTAAAGGCCCGGATCGCCCTCTATTTCTACAAAGATTTCTCTCATTATGTTTTTTTTCTGTCCCGGCAATCTCTGTACTTACATGTAGAATAAAAGAGACGTCCGTGTAATAGACTTGTGCGAAAATGAATTTCAGAGGGAACAAACTTTAATATGTTCCATTTGTACGTGGCACAAAAAAAAATGATTTTTTTTTTTTGTTATTTTTTTTCCCAAGCTGTTTCTATTCATTAAAGCTAAAATGGTTATCCCCGGCCTCGAGGGATCTTTGAAAACACCATAAAAGAGGGGGGAAAAAGGACAAAACAAAAAACGTCGATTGAAGAAAATGAAATGAATAGAATTTCTGACACCTCTAGGAGCGGGCACCAGGGGGGGAAATAGACATGAGTCTGGTTAACCCTTACTGCTAGAAATATACACTTTATTTAGTTTGGCTTCAGGAGGATATAGGTGAGAAACTGGAGTGCAGCAGCCAATGCCAGGCAGCTGCCGCCAAGGCTGACATGAACAAGGACGCATCAAGAGATACACGTGATGAAAATACAGAATACTCTGACTCAGAATACAGATGGAGTCTTCTTCTTCCAGCTTCGTCCGCTGGCTGCCGAAAACAGCTGATCAGTGGAGGTTTCCGGGTGCAGGACTCCCACTGAGGGATATCTGTGAATATCAATATCTACATCCCCTTTACGTTAATGAGTATTCGGTGGCATCACCTTGGCAGACTGGACTTTTCTACAGGACAAGGTGAATTATGGGTAATACCTATCAATACATTTATTTGACATTAGGGGACATTAGTGGGTTATAAACTGGAGCTACCAATGCCAGGCAGTTGCCATAAAGGCAAATAATATCATGGAAGTCATGAAACAAGGCCAACATTTCTATACTTCATTAGTCAGCTTGTAGAGAATATTGAGTACAGATAAAGTTTTAGACCAGTCTGTAATCATAGCATGTACACCGCCGGTGGTTTTCCAAAATCCCCCCCCCCCCCATAACTTCATCCACTGGTTTAGTATTGGCAACGCGCGTCATATTCATCCCGTGGCTAAAGCACAGTTCAGGTCTCCAGGGACGTTTGGAGCTGCTCATGGGACGGGAGGGGTTCACATTTCAGGACCTCGATGTTGACCTGTGATTTCTTGCCATGTGGTAATCAGATCATCGATGAGGCTCAGAAAACAAACACAATTTGGCCTGTCTACCTAATCCAATATGTCCACCCCCGTTATTGCATTTCTCGCTCTCCACTGGATTCACTCTATGTTTTGTTATTGTTATACAGGGTGCATATTTAAAGGGGTATTCCCACCTTATCAAGCGATTACTTTAGGTCCGACCTCTGGTATCCCACCCCTCTTGAGAATGAAGGGGAACATGGTTCTGCAACACTGGTTTTTCACCCAGTCAGCATGGCCCTGGCCACTGACATCATATAGTACACGACAACCTCTTTCTAACAAGGCTAGAACTAGTCCTGTACCTCACATGGGTCCAGAGATCTCTCCATTCACTGCTCTAATTTCTCTAGCGGATTTATTTCAGGCTGGCAGCTCAGGTAATGTGTCCAACCTGCTGCATATCACATTGCAAGGGGCATGTCCTTTCTGCTGCAGTTCTCTCCCTATCGCAGCTCAGGGCGCGTGTCCTTTCTGCTGCAGTTCTCCCCCTATTGCAGCTCAGGGCGCTTGTCCTTTCTGCAGCAGTTCTCTCCCTATTGCAGCGCAGGGCGCGTGTCCTTTCTGCTGCAGTTCTCTCCCTATTGCAGCTCAGGGCGCGTGTCCTTTCTGCTGCAGTTCTCTCCCTATTGCAGCTCAGGGCACGTGTCCTTTCTCTGCAGTTCTCTCCCTATCGCAGCTCAGGGCGCGTGTCCTTTCTGCTGCAGTTCTCTCCCTATTGCAGCTCAGGGCGCGGGTCCTTTCTGCTGCAGTTCTCTCCCTATCGTCGTAGCTCAGGGCGCGGGTCCTTTCTGCTGCAGTTCTCTCCCTATTGTAGCTCAGGGGGCGGGTCCTTTCTGCTGCATTTCTCTCCCTATCGTCGTAGCTCAGGGCGCGGGTCCTTTCTGCTGCAGTTCTCTCCCTATTGCATCTCAGGGCGCGTGTCCTTTCTGCCCAACTCTCTCCCTATCACAGCTCAGAGCGTGTGTCTTTTCTGTTGCAACTCTCTTCCTATAACAGTCATGTAGTTGAAGGATGTAACTGAGCATGTGCGTCCACCTCAGCAAGGTGGACAGAGAAATATGTTAAAGGTACAAACAGCAGGTGGAGCTATACAGATACATTTTATTGAATATCTCAGTGGCTATACTAATTTTATAATTACATGCATCTTTCCAGTAGCTTCATGTGTGCCAACCAAGCACAGCTCCTGTCTCACCCCGCTGCATTTACAATCCTGCTCGTAGCGCATGAACAGGTAGCGCTCAGCAGCAGAATGTAAGCTGTTTCCAAGGGCAGCTAGTAGAGTTTTGAGTGCAGCTCTGGACGTGACTGGAACATAACTCTTAATCATGAGAAGTATTGGTATTGTGGATTCATACTGTGGAAATCTGTGTCATTAGTTTTTTCGGAGACACTTTGGGGTGCATCTTAAACTCTTCACTGCCCTGCTTGTGTTTTCCAATGATGGCTCCGTGGCACTGTAACACTACCACCAAAGACACGTGCCAAGCACAGATACAGCTCAGTCCCTCAACAAATATGATTTTCTCGGCACACAACGTGCCATGACTGCCTATGAACACCACTCTAGTCTCACGAGGTGGCACAGATGGCTGTGCTGACTATGAGGCATTTCCTTGGATGATGCTCAAGACTTAAGCAGGGACATTGGCAAAGGATTTGCCCCCTTCCATGGAAGCAGAACCTAGCTGTAGCAGGAGCCAGCAGCGTTGATAGTCGGAGGTTGGCAGAAAACGAATGGTCAGGGGATAAAGCCGTGCCAGTGTCTAGGGAGCCTCTATTTTGTCACCTCACTTCCCTAAACATATAAAACCAGAGTACTACATGGCAAACAGTCGTGAACACTTGTGGTCCGGAAGACCTCGTAAAGCCTGGGAGTGTGGAGGAACATAAAACCTACATCCACAGAGCAGATGGCACGACAGCTTTTTATTCAGAAATTATGATTATTAACTATGCCAGTTGTAATGAGAACCACTCTCTGCACGGCCCAGCCAGCCCTTCCTATCACTCGTCGAGTGTAACCCGTTGGCTACCTGCAGAGACTGGAATTCTCTAGAAGTGATGTCTTCTACCGGAAAGTTAGAATCCCCAGTAAATGTAGGTGCTGGACTGGTCGAGCAGAATGTCCCTTTAAACCAGTTCATTTGGTTTGGAGAAGATTGGGTGACAGCTGTTATTGCTGCTAAGGGGGTTGTCACCAAGCTCTCCCCGGGACACATGAAAGGGAAAACTAGTCATGGACCTATATGGGATACATTAATGCTGGTAGATTCAGTGACATTAAAAAAAAGCTCCAGAACTGATAGCTACCTCAGTCAACCATCTTAGAGCTCATGGGGCTAATCTCGCTGTCACCGATATGGTTCGCTGACTCCTTCTCTTACCTGGTAGTCTATCTTTGAGACATGCTTGGCTCAATCTAGGTCTGTAAACTATGACTCAGCATGTGACACGCCATACTGGTTCTGTGTAGTCTACATGTGTAGAGTGTGACATAGACCACCATACTGGTTCTGTGTAGTCTACATGTGTAGAGTGTGACATAGACCACCATACTGGTTCTTTATAGTCTACATGTGTAGAGTGTGACATAGACCACCATACTGGTTCTTTATAGTCTACATGTGTAGACTGTGACATAGTCCACCATACTGGTTCTGTATAGTCTACATGTGTAGAGTGTGACATAGACCACCATACTGGTTCTGTGTAGTCTACATGTGTAGAGTGTGACATAGACCACCATACTGGTTCTTTATAGTCTACATGTGTAGAGTGTGACATAGACCACCATACTGGTTCTTTATAGTCTACATGTGTAGAGTGTGACATAGACCACCATACTGGTTCTGTGTAGTCTACATGTGTAGAGTGTGACATAGACCACCATACTGGTTCTTTATAGTCTACATGTGTAGAGTGTGACATAGACCACCATACTGGTTCTTTATAGTCTACATGTGTAGACTGTGACATAGTCCACCATACTGGTTCTGTATAGTCTACATGTGTAGAGTGTGACATAGACCACCATACTGGTTCTTTATAGTCTACATGTGTAGAGTGTGACATAGACCACCATACTGGTTCTGTATAGTCTATATGTGTAGAGTGTGACATAGTCCACCATACTGGTTCTGTATAGTCTATATGTGTAGAGTAAGACATAGACCACCATACTGGTTCTTTATAGTCTATATGTGTAGAGTAAGACATAGACCACCATACTGGTTCTTTATAGTCTATATGAGTAGAGTGTGACATAGACCACCATACTGGTTCTTTATAGTCTATATGTGTAGAGTAAGACATAGACCACCATACTGGTTCTTTATAGTCTATATGTGTAGAGTAAGACATAGACTACCATACTGGTTCTGTATAGTCTATATGAGTAGAGTGCAGCATAGACCACCATACTGGTTCTGTGTAGTCCACATGTGTATAGTGTGACATAGACCACCATACTGGTTCTTCAGAGGGTGTTTCCGGGTGCAGAGTGAGACGTGGACAATAAAAGACCAATTTGTTGGCCTACATCAACACTCTACACACATAGAGTCCATAAACAACAAGTATTGTGGTATATGTCACATTCTACACACAAAGACACCAGTTAGGCGGCCTATGTGTGTGGAGAGTGATGTGGACCACGTTACTGGCTATAGCCCTATATTATCAAAGCTCACCACCTCTGTAAGATTGTGATCAGTCAGAATGCAGTCAACCAATTAAAGACTGCCCGATATTTCCACACACACCTAGTTTCACCTGAGGATGGAATAACGTTTCCAACCTGGCAGATAACATTTTCATCAGACTGAAGTCTACCATCGGCTATCACAAAGGATCATTCACATCACTTTTAAAAATAATGATCTTCCAAAATAGTTAAAAAAAATAAAGCATTTTGCCAGACTTTTATCTTGTGTGTACGACAAGCTTAACAGTTTGGCTCTAGTGCTGGTTGTCACTTTCTCTTTTTTAGCTTATGGAGGTGTTCTAGAAAAATGTAGAGGGGAAAAAGAAGGTAAAAGTTCTAAAAACAATAAGGGAAGAGCGGGTGTTATTCATAGGAATCGAGTCAGAAAGCAGAGAAGTGAAGGGGCTGCGAGTGCTTTTGAAATATGAGAACATCCTAAGGCAGTTCGGGGCGAGATTGTGGAGCAGAGATAAAAGGATAAAATACAATGGCTTAATACAGCATGTAAGAAATACAGTAACGGATACCTTTCCTATCCTTTTGTGCTTTGATTAGCTGCCAGCAACAACTTAACGGGTTTGTGTGGCTATGTTGCCTGCCTTCGGTCATTCTGGTTTTCTTTTTTAACAAGGAATCCACCTTGCAATGGAGTGGTTGGTTTCTACTATATGCACCTTCAAGTGATATTCCAGTCTTTAGCCTATGGGACAGAAAGTGGTCTAACAGCTACCAGTGACAGCCACGTTAGCTTCCATGGGCCAAATGTTTCTGCCGCCCGGTCACCTAGAGGTTTCTCCTCCTTCCTTTCTCGTATGTGCTTTGCAGTTAATCCTCTCATCTCTCTCACAGGCCACAACCTTCACAGCTAATAAGGCAACCAAGTGCTACAACGATGGCCCACCTCCCGCCGTCTCCTTCTGCCTGGTGGGCCAGGCCTGCTCTGTCTCTCCTCCTCTGCCTGTGGGGCGCACCAGCACCCTAATCTTCACCAGCCAATGGCTGGCAACACTAGAGTACTTAAGGCACCTTTGTTCTAAGGTTCCTAAGCAATAAGGGTCAAAGTTCGCTAGTCCTTGCAAAGGTGTGCTATATGTTTGTCAGCCCGTGTGCTGACCTCTGCCTGTTTCCTGGATCCCGACCCTCCGTTGCCTAACATGACCGTTGCCTCCATATTGACAGTTTACCGCTTGCTCTGACCTCAGCCTGTTTCCTGGATCCCGACCCTCCGTTGCCTAACATGACCGTTGCCTCCATATTGACAGTTTACCGCTTGCTCTGACCTCAGCCTGTTTCCTGGATCCCGACCCTCCGTTGCCTAACATGACCGTTGCCTCCATATTGACAGTTTACTGCTTGCTCTGACCTCAGCCTGTTTCCTGGATCCCGACTCTCCGTTGCCTAACATGACCGTTGCCTCTTGCTCTGACCTCAGCCTGTCTCTATGTTTTTGCCTGACTTTTCAGTGCTCTGCACTGATGTCCCTAACCACACCAAGACTATGCCAGGAGATAGCAGCCAAGTAGTTCCCCTGCAGCGAAACCAAGGGTGAATACCGGGGAACTGCCAGGATAACACATTTAGGAGTAGCCAAAGTCAAATATGTTGGTTGACACAGTGGTTGCACACTCACCGCCATGACACCAAGCTTTTGTGTTGGAAAACAAGAGTGATGGCATCATGGATAAAGGAAATAGCTAGCTTCTCCTACTATATGGAATTAGTAGACATCTAAGTTGCTAGCAGCCTGTGTCATAATTGTAGGTCAAAAAAAGGTGAATTCTGGGAGTATGAGGGCTGATATGTGTGGTCCATATCTCCAAAAATGCTCTTTATTTGGATACAAATAACTTTATTGACTATTTTGTCCCCCAGCGAGACAGAGAACAGTAAATAATTTGAGAATTCCAGTGACAAAAGACCCCTCGTTCGTCCACTTTCTGAGATTCATTTTCCACAAAGTGCAGCTTTACTGAAATGTGCATATAAGTAGAGCAAAAGGATTTATAATCCTGCAAGCATCGCGGGGCAGAGGCTTTTTTCCTCTGATATGCAAGAGCGCAGTTAATTTCTTTTATATACGGCCTTTTGTTCGTGGACACGACGCCGGCCAACTGGATGGACAGGAGCCAAGACCCGAATGAGAGTTGGAAGAGTATTTCTCAGGGGGTTACGGGGGTGACTGTGTAACTGAAGGGACGTGCGGTCAGCCGAATCTGTCTTCTTCACACAAAATGGTAGCCATTTTCCTGTCAGCAGTTGCCAAGAGTCTCTGGCAGCAGCATAGATGACAATGTCTTGCCTTGCCGCCTTACAATGGAGCTCCCACCGTCTCTCTGTACTATTTGGCACACATTTTTCTGTCAGATGTTGGTGAAGGCAGCCCGTAAACAATGCACCTTCTCCTGCTGGAACAGACAAAATGGACGCCTTTTTTTTTTGATCGTCAGCAGTGTATTTGGCCCTCAACGGTTGTCTTTATCAACAGGATTCTGATGCACCCCATTATTTCTTCAGTAACTTCACATTTCGTGCGGTAGGAAGTTCCTGCTGCTCCAGTGTGTATGCCGGCTATGGAGCGGCGGACATTTTTCCGTCAGAAGTTGCCAAGCCGACCATGTGTTATCCAATCCGGAGTTACCTCACAGCCGTCATCCTGACAGCGTGTAGCTGACTTAGCTGAAGGGCACAAAATACACCGTGATGTGCGGCTTTTTGTGTTGCGTGTCCTCGCCTCCTCTTTGTGGTGGGTTTTTTGCTCTTCAATCTCCGAGAAGAAAAAATAAAATTGAAAAAAACTTATTTCTCAGGACAGAAAATCATCAGCAGAACGACACACACATTTACACACAAAAGCAGCTTAAGACGTCGCCAATTCCCCCCCCTCCAACCCGAAACAGCTGGAAATTAATCTTACACTGCTTTTTATATGAATAAATCCAGCCCTCCCATACCTTGGTCTTGCCAAGGAGGAAAAAAATCTACAGCTCAGGGCTAATCCCTGCAGAGAAATATCTTCTATTTTCAGGAGATTTTTTATTTTTTGCCTTTTTCCTACAGCCTAAGTGCTTAAATCAGGATTAATCCCCTCTCTTTACTCGCGCTGCGCCCCTCCCTCGTCCTTGCTCCTCTTCCTTCTCTACATTTCTCACCGCCGAGAGCTTTGGCCAGGACCACGGTACTTCATGGGCTATGACGTCTTTACAGGATGACAAATCTTCCTGATGAGGTGTTTTGCTTGGCTTTGCCGGATGGCCAGGGGTCTGCACGTGTTGTCAGCAACTTTCATTGTGTGACTTAAAGGTGTCACTACCTGCAAGCATAAAAAATAAAAAAAATTCTGCTCTATATGCGGCTGGCTTTCATCGAAGCCGATGCAAGGGAAGAGTGGATGCCAGCTCTCCCTTCCTAGGGGCCCATGAAAGCAGCAACTTGGGAAACTCTTCCATGTTTGCATTATACTAGCTTCGAGAAATATGTCTTCTCCAAGATGTCCGACAGGGTCTTACGTTCATTTGTACCTCTGGTGGCGGAGTCTCCGGCCAGTATGATGCGGCACATTTCTCCCAATGGAATGCTGAAGGTTGGAGGCATTTTCACAGTTTTTTATGTAATTTTTAGCACACGCCAATGTACTTCGGAGGGAAGCATAACTGCTCAGTGAAAACATTCAAAATAGGAGGGTGTTCTGTGACCTCAGGTGAATCCACTATTAAGAAAAAGAGCACTGACCCTCCATTTTGCCTTTTTCATGCAGATTTTTGGTGTATTCTTCTGCCACAGGTTCCACTGCAAAAATGCATGTTGGATTTTTCTGACAATTATTTCTGCCATGTGCAAACGGAGGTTCACATTAGGAGGATTTTCCAAGCAATAACTGACAGATGCCAACGTATCGACATAAAGTGACATCAATTTCCAGTAGGCTCCTATTGAAAAAAAGAAAACCCTTTATACTCTATAGTAAATGTTTATTTTTACTGGGTGTCTCTGCATGGAATAAAGCAGTCAACAGAGGGACATATCGATATGGACCAGCTCATTGGACACACCTTTGGCTTCCATCAAGTTAATGAGGGCCCATGGATACATTTCACGTACATTCCAGGGGCTTCCTCGTTGCAGATGGCTAGCAAACAGGGACGTAACTACCATAGTGGTAGACCGTACGACTGCTATGGGGCCCAGGGCAAGAGAAGGGCCAGTTGGGATCAACCCCTCTTCTACTGGGTATGAAAACTTTTATACCCCCTAAAGGAACAACTTTTAGCAAATGAGGCAGTGAAAAAATGGCCCGAGGGTCATTTAAAGGGGTTTAGGCGGAAACCCTTCTGTCCTGTGTGGGGCCCTTACTTCTCTATGTACGCCACTGCTAGCAAACACTGCAAAATGAAAGTAGCCTAAATGCCAGCACCTATCACTTCTAGGGGAGATGCAATATGTAGAAGGCAAAAAAGCAATAAAAATGCAAGTACAATTTGGTTTTGAAAAAAGGCATAGAGTACATGAACTCACTGTACAGCGGAGACCGAATCTAAACCTTTCAAAACCTTTTAGAGTCGTAGCTATTCCCCCCCCCCCCCCTTCCCTCGACAATGTTTGGAAAATTCAAGCTTTTCACTAAAATCTAAGGTTGAAATATTCTTTTGTGAGCAATTACAAGGTACCAGAGGTTACTTTACTAAATAAGACTGAGAAAAGGAGTACGGGGCTGAAGCCACAGGGTTCCTGATCCCATCCCTGCACCAGTCAAGCATTACTGACTTGTATATCAAAATCAGTGAGGGCTTTATATCATATTTAAAAGGGTTCTCTGGTAACATGTCAGGAAACATTCATCATTCTCTAATGAATGTTTCAGTTCTGCACCGTTGTCAAGATCTGTGCATGATGTCAGAAAATGGGCTCATAACCCATGCCAGACCTAAACCTTTTGCAACAGATGTATCCAGTGTCATTCTCTGCACTGATACATTGTAACAAACTATCAGGACAGAAGATATGTGCTGGAGGTAGATATATGTATCTCCTAAAGAATGTCAAGGCAGGATACAATTATATTGGGCTATGGGTGGACACAAAAGCGTTCCAATTCACAGAAAACAAGTGGAGGACTTGCAATGGAATGTTTACAGTTGCGTAACTTTTAATTGTGTGTAAAAGTCTTGGGGCCTAAACCGTTCCTATGATCCAGTTCTGACCTTTCAAATTAGCATCAAGTGGAAGTGGCGCCATAATCTCCACCACCTCAGACAGTAGGTGGTGGCAGAGAGCAACCCCCCTTGACTGCCAATTTGGGAGTTGCATAAGGGTAGCACTTAGCGCCCAGTCATGACTGGTGTCTTGCATGGTAGCATATCTAACCGTCCTCTCCTCTCCATCTGTGGCTTCGAGAAGGTTAACAAATTCGCTCGGGAGGATTCTCAGTTTTGCAATGACAGCAGACACTATCTCTGGCAGAACTGAAGCTTCAATTTATGCAGGAACTCTTTCCCAAGTCCACAGCCTGTCTCCGTTCATCCCCCCTCTTTCCGTCACTCTCATCCGCCCTAATGAATCCTGATCCTCTGGCGCTCTCAGACGCCTTTCCACAAAGAGTGTTTTTTTGTTACTTTTTTTCCGAGAGCTCTACCTTACCGTCATTTGCATAAGCCTGTCAGTTATATTTTGCTCCCGGTCATGTGTATATATATATTTGTACTTTACCGTTAAAAATGGTTTGATAACCGACAGCGCAAGAGCAATTTCGGATTCTTTTTCCCCCAAGAAACAAATGCATTTTCTCTGCTAAGCATAAAGCGGGGGTAGACCTGACGGGTGTGTAGAGGAGGCTTATCGGAATTTACAACGAGGTAATGATATGTTCTATGAGATATTCACCTGAACTGTTTGGGGTTTCCTAAAGCTTTGTAGCTAGTATACAACGCGCAGTCCAGTTTTGGCAACTAGCATATAAAACAAGCTTGGGTTTGAGGGGCCAGAAATCTATTGATAAAGGCTACACAATACGAAGTCCCGTTCTTGTTGACTAGCATGCAATTCATGGTCTGAATTCCAACATGCAATGGTGAAATGCCAATTTCGATAAAAATGGAAAGAGCTTAAACATACAATGCAGAGTAGTAGTTTGTTGACTAGGTATACAATGCAAACCTGGGTTTTGCCGGCAAGAACGGGCCCTGGAATGAAGTCCACAATCTAACCAGGATGATATAGAATGGAGAGTCCAAGCCGGATGTGTGGCATACAACAGAAAAGACGATACAATGCAGAGCCCGATTCTGGTAAATCAGTATACAATGCAAACCTAGTATGCCAAAATAACACAGGGTTGTCAAATTTAGAAAACCCATTTTTATACACTATAAGAGGTGGGTCTTCATCTCTTACAAAGAGCATGTCTTGCTCAAGAGGAACAGTCCTGTCCTATATTACACAGAAAATCCATTCATCTGAATGGGCAGGGTGTAATACTTCACTTCCCCTGTGGAGGTGCTGCAGGGAAACTGAACACACGACCATATCCGTTTTGCAGTCGGTATGTCTGTTCCACACAATTTAGAACATGCTCTTTTCTGGTATTTATACACACTGTGCGAATACATTGTCTCCTGACGGTCGTGTCATTAACCCAATGCAGTATTCCGGTGTAGCAATGCCATCAAGGCACTTTACATGAAACTCCATCCTTAAAGAAATGTTCTCACCAGGAGACGCCTCGCCGAGTCCTAATATTTCAGACGTTTCCCATGCGAGATCTGTGTGTCCAGAATGATGCTGCCTTCACTACTTATTATGTATGAACACCGCTTCATTTCTGTTCTGATTTCTTTTTCTACAGCTCATTAGAGGTCTCTTATTACTTGTACTGACAGTCATAAATGCAGCCATGGATGATCTGCTTTCTATCTGCTTCTCCCCTTGCTGCCCTCCTTGGATGTTTCACCCTCTCTACACTCTGATCTGTATCCCAAAATATATGCGGTGATGTGTATGAGGCCAGGTTTCCCTACAGATACTGTGTGATCTACTTATTTTGAAGGTATCTTTCTAATAAGTCCAAAGTGGAGAACACCTTTTAATATAAAATGTAGGGTTCACTGTGAAATCCTCCATAGTGAGGGCTAGAATGCAGCAAAGCCCTCAAATGTTTGGAATAGTCTACAAAGGAAGGTATGGGCCATTGAAGGACATTTATAGTAGGTGGTGCTTCATGGAATTGGTCATTAGGGATAGTTCCCCAAATCTGGGGCTACCAAGCAGGATGGCGCTACATGAAGAACAAAGTGAAACATGTTGGCACTATACATATGGGCAGTATTATTACTGGGTTATGATATTGTTACCTTCCTGACCTAGGCTGATATCCAGACCTTTGATATCATAGGAAAACCCAGGGATTCTTTTTGTGTCTGGGTTCAGTGATGCCCTCGGAGCTGTTGCTTCATTTTCACCAATGCACAGAGCTGAGTTTTGTAACAAGGCAATAAAAAGGAAAGAAAAAAAAGAGACAGAGACAATTCCCAGGATGAGGAGCTGAACGAGTTCTTGTTAGGAAATGGTTGTAGTTTCACATTAGAGAACAACCACTCTGGGAACGGTTACATGTAAAGCTATTTTCCAAATCGGCTCTGTCTATGGCTCGTACCATTTTTCTGTTACAAAATCATTTTAATCATTTGTCAGGGAGTATTTTGCGGCTGACAGCCTGCTCCGCTCCTAGGAGACGACACAGCGGCGGAGACAGGAATGTGCTGCAACACTTTATGGAAAACCGGGGAGCCGAACCCACATTCTATAACCCATTGTGTGAATACTATTGAACGTCATTACCACAATGTAGTATAAGGGCTCATTCAGACGGCCGTATGCTGTCCGCAGAAATGCGGATCCGTTTTTTGGGGGACAGTTCAGCATGTCCGCAAAAAAACGGATTGCATTACGTTTTTTTGCTGATCCATAGACTTCAATAGGGTCATGTCCTGATTTTCACTGACAAGTATAGGACATGTTTAATTTTTTTTGCTGAGCCGTGTAATGGAAGAAAAGGGCCCCATAGAAGTGAATGGGACAGAATCTAATCCGCAAAAAAACGGAGCATACGGCCGGAACAGTGTAGTGATGCAATCAAGGTACTTTAAATGAAACGCCACTCTAAATGGAATGTTCTGACCAGAAGACGTGGCGCCAGGTCACCTTAATGTTTCCGATGTTTCTCATGTGGATGTGTCCCTCCCAGTAACACATGCTGGATATGAGATCTGTTTGTCCAGAATGCTGCTGCCTTCACTAGTTCTCATGTATCACACAGCCTCACTTCTGGACTTATTTCTCCTTCTACAGCTCATTAGAGATCTCTTTTTACTTGTATACTGAGGAGTGTGTGATTCCCTCTCTCTCCTCCTGCAGTTTGCTGTGGGTGCTCTGCTTTCTGCACAGCTTATACGATGTTCCCCTACAAATTGTATGTGAGCTGCCCTCCTTGGATGTTTCACCCTCTCCACACTCTGATCTATACTCCCCCTCCCTATGCCTGCTGCAGGCTGGGTGCTTTTCTTTTCTCTCTACATGTTGTATACAACCTATGTGATTCTCCCCCTGCAAACTTGTCTGTGCTTTTTACTCTGATCTGCCATGTACTACCATCTACCCCTTCCTGCTGTGATCCATAGAACAAAGAAAGGGGAGAGGAAAGCGGACAGAACCCTCAGAAGCAGAAGCAGAGCTCTGATGGATTTATGTCAGATTCAGCAGCACCAACAGCTAGGTGAGGGTCTTTCATGCACAGTGTAGAAACATAATAGTGGGGAACTGTTAATGAAGACTGTTTAGAAAGTTGCTTATCAGTGCAAATGTAGCCATAACCCTTCAGAAAAAAAAAGATTTTTTTTTTCCTCCAAGAAATCCTCCTCCATTTTAAGCTTTAGTTTAGGGAATACACATGTGAAATGATGCCACAGTCTTTGTTGCTTAATGGGGTTTTTCGGGACTTCCATATTGATGGCCTATAGGTCATCAATATGAGCTCTTCAGGGGTCCACTCCAAGCACGCGATCTGCTGTACAAGGAGACTGAGTGCTTAGGCCTCCTCCTAGGCCATCACGTTCCTCAGTCAGATGGCATAGGGGCAGTCCCATTAAAGTGCAATACCACAGACAGCACTGTGCTTGGTGAGCTGCAAAGAGGCCGTGGCGCCTGATGATAGGCCATTAATAGGAAAATCCCTGAAATCCCCTTCAACATATCCAGACTGCTCTATAATGAATAATTAGAATTAAAATAGTTTCTGGAGTTCCCCTATAAATGTTAGACATTCGTGTGACTGCCACCATTGTATCAGGAATGAGTTCTGGTGGTGTGGCGTTTCGAAAGTCTGCGATATACAATCACGCACCTGTGTCGAGCAACCTCTATGCGCACGGGAGTGACTTGTTGAATTTGACTTTCTCCACTTACAGCTTACGCATCGGACACCCAGCCGTTAATCAAGTAGCCTTTCATTCCGGAGATTGTATTACAAGATATTGCAGGGGAATCCAGATGGTAAAATAATTATGCCAACAATAAACTCCTAACTCAGAAGATGGATGCTGCTACTCAGAAAGCTGAGCACACTATGAGCAAGGCATCACTGGGAAAACAGGGAGTGGCTAGGCTAAACTAACTAGCAACCTGAAAACAAGGGAGGGGGGGGGGAGAGGAGCATACCAATACACAATGCAAGATACTGGAACAGAACAGGTGGTAACATAATAATTATTGATAATTTAGTTTCCTGAAAACTATTTTCGGTGTGCTAAAGTTTTTATATTTTTTCATGAAAATCTAATTAATAATGCCAGATTGGATATGGAATAGCACAGAGGGAGGAGTCCGGTGGCTATGGATACACTGCTTAACAACCCTCAGGGGCATTCAAGACTGAAATAGCATTGAACTGAAGTTATCAAAAGGACAAGGAAGCTTGGAAATACACAAACCAAGCTGTTTTTGAGCCATATTAATCAGATTTTTTTAATAATAATTTTCATTACAAATCCCTTTAAGGCCAATTTCTAATGTTTAGGTACAGACAAGATTCTACTTTTCTCTTGCTATAAATCGACAGCGTTTTTTGTGCAAGTTGTTACCATGTAGCCCCAACCCAGGTTGCGTAACTCGTCATCGGTTCAAATTCATTTTTATCTATTGCCTGGTAATTACGAAAGGCCGATAGGGACTCGTCTCCATCACTTTTAGTGTTAAGTCTCCGATTCATCCTTCTTTTTCTGAAGCTGCTGGATTGTAACCAACGTTTAACAGCATTTTATACAGGTCCATTGCTTTTAAAGGTTGGAAAGCTCACTCGCTGCTATAAATGATTAATATCGCTGTTACAGCTCGGCCTGTTCTCCTTCCTGGATTCTCTTGACAACCCCCAAGATAGAATCCCATCCATGTCAGCTGGTTAAAAGGTTTTGCCGCAGCTACCGTTACACTTGCTAGGCGAGGCTTATCAGGCTTCCTCCAACTCCCTGCAATTACATCGGGTTAACCCCTCAGTTATCTAACAGCTTTACACTAGGGCAGTGATGGGGAACCTTCTAGAGACCGAGTGCCCAAACTGCAACCCAAAACCCACTTATTTATCGCAACGTGCCAACACGGCAATTTACCCTGAATACTACAGTCCAGTATAGTACATCCTCCATGTACTTTAAAATTTAGCTATCATAACCTGCCTACTCACAATGCTGCGCCCTGATGAATGGCAGGAAAAGTCTTGGTACATCATAGACTTTTTCCGGGGTGCGGGTGCCCACTGAGAGGGCTCTGAGTGCCGCCTCTGGCACCTGTGCCATAGGTTCGCCACCACTGCACTAGGGTTTATTATTTAGAGGGGAGCTCCACTTTTGATTATCTTCACAGACATGTTGGAGAAGAACACTGGTGGGTTTTATGGCACGGACCTGCCATTCGATTCCTAGTTCAAAGATAGGAGGTTGGTGAAGCATCTGAGCCTTTTTGCTGTTCTTCAAAAGCAAAATTGACATCATTGCTCTTTCAGAAGGCCAGGAAAAGTCTGAGTGCCCCTTTAAGCATGTCCAGAAATAGATAGCTGAGAACCACAGAGTCCAGATTTTTTGGATTTTACACACAGCTCATCATCTGTTGGGCTCGTTGTGAATGAGCACATAAAACGCTGCGTTTTTGCATACTGTCCGACATTACTCTGATGCAGTCAATGTAAATGTGGTGACATCATAGTATAGATGGGAAATTTAGTAAAACAGAGAACAATTAAACCAGTGAAATAATCAATAACGTCTGTACACCAGTGTAAGAAAACAGCAACTTAACGCTCTCTTAATCACCGGCCACTTAAGAAGTGTCAGAAAGAGCTGCCAAGTAAATGTAAAGTAGACCTCACGCTAACAAATCGGCTATAAGTTAATGGCTTCTCGTAGACGCCCTTAATTATTTGATGCAGTGCCCTATCCGGCCTTGCTATTATGTATTTACCTAAGAATCATCTCTTGCCTGGCCAAAATCCTCAAAGAGTTTGTGAGCCCAATCAGGACTGTAACGACCAAGGGCATCAGATGTACATCACCTGGACCTGGGCTTTAAAGGGATATTTAAGAACAATTAAAACCAAGCTCAATGGCCTACCAATGGTTAAACAGGATAAAGGATCTTATACTCACTTTGATGATCCTCCGCCGCTTCCATTTGAAATGGTGCCCTGGTCCCCACTTCCTGCTTCTGCTCTCGACACGGCAGGAAATGGCTTGGAATGCCGCTCAGCCAATCAGTGGCTGCAGTGATGACCTGCCTCATCCAGTGATTGGTTGAGCGGCATTCCCAGCCATTTCCTGCTGTATCTAGAATAGAAGTGGAGCACAGCGGGATGTTTTTTTTTTCTCTGGAACACCGCCACCCAAAAGACATCATTTTTATCAGCAGGTTCAGCCCTACCAGGGTAGCCCAAGAAGTCAAAAAGTTGGGTACATTAAACCACCAGGTGCCCAAATTCACTAAAAAAGGTCTGGACATTTAGTACCGAAACCCTCTGGTTGTTAAGAGGGGTTCAATACAATGGTTTTAGCTGACTATGCCACCAGTCCTCAACAAAGAGACACCACTGGATGGAACCCAGTGTTTTGGATGGACAGCCGACATTTGGAACGCTACCGTTTGCCGACTGAACATCGAATAGTATGATGTCTTATGATTCAATGTAGAACCTTATAATCAGTAGGCCCACAATCATAGCACCTTCCATCACGATCTTCTATCGGAAGACAACCCTCTAGGCCTTCATTAATGTTCTTCAAAACTCAGTTCTCATTCTTGAGCTTCTCGTAACAGCTCCATAAAGTTATCACTCCGCTATAAAACATATCCAAGGTGAACAATCTTAGAACAGAATCTGGGAATAATTTACATCCTCTCTGCTACAGTTATCGAATCGTCTGCAATTTCGCGTGACATATGTTAACCACACTGAATGAAGACAAGGCTTTCACATAGACGTGACAGGT
Source organism: Bufo bufo (assembly GCF_905171765.1). Taxonomy (NCBI): domain Eukaryota; kingdom Metazoa; phylum Chordata; class Amphibia; order Anura; family Bufonidae; genus Bufo; species Bufo bufo. Next base: position 92,703,932 of record NC_053399.1, read on the forward strand.
CGCAAATGCAGAATAGAATAATTTCTTGGAAAACAAAAAGTGATAATAAAATACTGGGTGAAAACAGACTTTGGTGAGTATACGCTGCAAGCTGAGAGACATGTACATCTGGTGAGATGATAGATTTTTCGAAAATAAGGCAAGACAAAAAAAAAGTGGTGCTGAAAACAAATGTATTTTCAGAAGCTTCTACTTAAAGGGTTTGAGGTTCTCCTGGAGACGGGCAGCCTTTCTTAGTCCTAGGTGAATTTCTTGCTGCGTGCGTCTAACTCATGTAGAGAAGATAAAAGGCCGATATTGTCCTCTCCTGACTGTAGCAGTAACTGCCTTCTAATCACTGCCCCCGTGTTCAGAATGACCTTGTCAGAGCCTGCCACGTAGCGTACAATCTGCGTCTATTGTTAGCTGAGTGCGACGGGCCTAGGGACGTATGCCATGCAGCGCAGCTTTTCTTTTGAGCTAAAACATGGTCTGTTTCAAATGGAAATAAAGGGAGAGTCACTCGCTGGTGATGGGAGTGCTGGATCACAGGTTACACGTGTGAAGAAAGTCATTTTGAAATACCATTAAATATTTGTCCGTCAGCTTCATCGTGAAAGCCGCTGTCACAATGAATTGGCGTGCTGCGATCAAAAGTATCCTTTCAAAATGGCCCACGTATCATCTTTGCTATCAGTCCCATCAAAGTCTCCTAGTTAAACATTGTTCTGGATGTCAAGACCCAGATCTTTTCACATTGGTGATATACAGTTGGCAACTGCTGGACATTATTTTCCATCGGACATTATTTTCCATCAGGGTCGTAACCATTTTTGGATGCAATGATGCTGCCTAAAGGGGGGAGTTTTTGAAAGAGGTCCAAGTTCAATGGAGAATGATGATGAAATGCTGTCCAAGAGGCATTTCTTCCTTTACATAGCAGTTGCCTTGTTGTTGTATGGTTGCTCCAAGAAGGCAACCAAATATATGCCTACAAGAAGATGCCACCCTTGCTTATGAGACGTATAACGAAAATGGGCTAAGCATCTAGGAGATGAACATTTAGTGATTCAAGCAGAGGTTCAAGGATCCTCGGGTTCTTTTTCCCCTGTCCTTTAAGACTCCCTATGCCAACTTGGTGGTCTCTACAAAGGGAAACATTCCTTCAGATCCATATCAAAGGGGTCTTACTCACCCAACCAGTACCCCACGGAAGAGGGGCTGTCAAATTCTCTCTTTCTCCCAGGCAGAATTGCCTTGCCTAAAACACTTCCTATTCCAACTTAGTGGTCTCTACAAGGAGAAACATTAACCCTTCAGACCCATATCAAAGGCTTCTAACCCACCAACCCAGTACCCTACTCTGCACTGACGAAGGGCTCTTTTTTACAGACCCATATCAAAGGCCTCTCACCCACCAATCCAGTACCCTACTCTGCACTGACGAAGGTCTCTTTTTTACCAGGTTGAATTGCTTTGACTAAAAGATTCCCAACTCCAACTTGATAGTCTCCAAAAAAAGAAAAATATGGCCTATGTCAAAGGCCTCTCAACTAGCCAACCAGTACTAAACTCTGCACTGAAGAGGGGCTCTCGGGTATTTTTTCTCCCAGGAAGCATTGCCTGGCCTAAAAGACTCCATGACAGCTTGGAGGCCTCTACATGGAGGAACATTATTGCTCCATACTCCTTTCAAAGGCCTCTCACTCACCTAGTCACCCTAATCAAACGCTCTGGACCGATGAGGGGCAAAAGTTCTAAAACGACTCTCTGCTCGAGTATATCTAGCAAATGTGTCACATGTATCTAGGGTTGGCATCCATTTTTAGGAGGTACTCCTCCTGACACCAAGCCGAGTTGTTGTTTTTGGTGAGTCTTCCTATGGATCTGGAGCAATGGTAGAATTAGAGGAGGAAGTCCTGTCAATCACACATAGGCACAGCTTGATAGGACTTATTCTCCTAAGACTCTGTGCAAATAACAGGCTGCCAACCTTAAATTTTCAATGTAGAATTCAGACAATAATTTGTACTTATTGCAGCCCTATGTGTACCAGTTATATGGATCCTGCAAACACACTATCAGATATAATTATGTGTAACACGGGTGCTTGCCTATAGGGTTAATTCTGGTGTGCAGAGACCAGTGGGAACCAGCCAGCGGAATACAGCTCTTCCTCAGAACAGCACCAGAGTAACCTTGCCTGACTTCCTCTCTTGTTATAATAAATGTGCTCTCTGATGCCTGGGAAAGATAAAAAAGGCACATTTTCTGGTGTAATTGGGACAACTTTACACCAGCCCAGCGGCACATTTTATTAAGGACGAAATGTCAGGCTCCGCGCACTGTTCTCAGCACAAGTTATGCGCTGCCCTTGCTTGCTCGCTGGATGTTATAATTGCAATATTTTCTTGTGTTCACCAGTCTATGAGGGGCATCGCTCCTGTGATGAAGGAGAAAAACAAGAACCCCTCCATCATCCTTACACTTTAACCCCTTCTCTGCGCCGCCAACGCTTTTCACAGAAGAAAATGTATGCCTGAAATTACAGCGAACCTGCTGTTATCTGTCTCTCTACAGAAACAGTATACGTAGAGAACAACGTGTAATAATCTACACCATTATCCATCTGTTCACATTCATGTTCATAGACAGCGGTATTATAGTAGTTATATTCTGGTACACAGGAGAAAGTATTATAGTAGTTATATTATTGTACATAGGAGCAGTATTATAGTAGTTATATTCTTGTACATCGGAGGCAGTATTATAGCAGTTATATTCTTATACATAGGAGGCAGTATTATAGTAGTTATATTCTTGTACATAGGAGGCAGTATTATAGTAGTTATATTCTTGTACATAGGAGCAGTATTATAGTAGTTATATTCGTGTACATAGGAGCAGTATTATAGTAGTTATATTCTTGTACATAGGAGGCAGTACTATAGTAGTTATATTCTTGTACATAGGAGCAGTATTATAGTAGTTATATTCTTGTACATAGGAGCAGTATTATAGTAGTTATATTCTTGTACATAGGAGCAGTATTATAGTAGTTATATTCTTGTACATAGGAGGCAGTATTATAGTAGTTATATTCTTGTACATAGGAGCAGTATTATAGTAGTTATATTCTTGTACATAGGAGCAGTATTATAGTAGTTATATTCTTGTACATAGGAGCAGTATTATAGTAGATATATTCTTGTACATAGGAGCAGTATTACAGTAGTTATATTCTTGTACATAGGAGCAGTATTACAGTAGTTATATTCTTGTACATAGGAGGCAGTATTATAGTAGTTATATTCTTGTACATAGGAGGCAGTATTATAGTAGTTATATTCTTGTATATAGAAGGCAGTATTATAGTAGTTATATTCCTGTACATAGGAGGCAGTATTATAGTAGTTATATTCTTGTACATAGGAGCAGTATTATAGTAGTTATATTCTTGTACATAGGAGCAGTATTATAGTAGTTATATTCTTGTACATAGGAGGCAGTATTATAGTAGTTATATTCTTGTACATAGGAGCAGTATTATAGTAGTTATATCCTTGTACATAGGAGCAGTATTATAGTAGTTATATTCTTGTACATAGGAGGCAGTATTATAGTAGTTATATTCTTGTACATAGGAGCAGTATTATAGCAGTTATATTCTTATACATAAGAGCAGTATTATAGTAGTTCTATTCCTGTACATAGGAGCAGTATTATAGTAGTTCTATTCTTGTACATAGGAGCAGTATTATAGTAGTTATATTCTTGTACATAGGAGGCAGTATTATAGTAGTTATATTCTTGTACATAAGAGCAGTATTATAGTAGTTATATTCCTGTACATAGGAGCAGTATTATAGTAGTTATATTCTTGTACATAGGAGCAGTATTATAGTAGTTATATTCTTGTACATAGGAAGCAGTATTATAGTAGTTATATTCTTGTATATAGGAGGCAGCATTATAGTAGTAATATTCTTGTACATAGGAGCAGTATTATAGTAGTTATATTCCTGTACATAGGAGCAGTATTATAGTAGTTATATTCCTGTACATAGGAGCAGTATTATAGTAGTTATATTCTTGTACATAGAAGCAGTATTATAGTAGTTATATTCTTGTACATAGGAGCAGTATTATAGTAGTTATATTCCTGTACATAGGAGCAGTATTATAGTAGTTATATTCTTGTACATAGAAGCAGTATTATAGTAGTTATATTCTTGTACATAGGAGCAGTATTATAGTAGTTATATTCTAGTATACAGGTGACAGTATTATAGTAGATATATTCTTATACATAGGAGCAATATTATAGTAGTTATATTCCTGTAATTTTCTTTTTATTGAGCAATGAAAATATCAAGGTAAAGGATCCAACTCCTTACCGTAATTGCATAACAGGTATAATAACATACATCACATGAGAATACATGTTGTATACATAGGTGAGTACAGTGCTTGCCAAGACATTATATTATGCAATAGTACAAACAACAGTCATTGTACAGAACATATTCAGAGAGGCAATAGGCATGTACACAAATTCTAAGTCAAGTCAACTGCATTCCTGTTAGTAACATCATGTGTAAAGAGGGTATAAGTCATTCATTGTCATTGTATGTAATTATAAGACGTTTCTCCATACATGAAGACATTGACATTGATATATGCACAAACTTTGTGTATAAAGCCAGACCTATTAGTGAGACCATTAAGGGCGGGGGGTCCTGTAAACTTGCATACATCGACCCTATGGTACCACTAATTCCGCTGTTGGGAAAACTGAACATAGCATATAACTTAGTATATACACTGCGTACAGAATTAATAGGCAAATGAGTATTTTGACCACATCATCCTCTTTATGCATGTTGTCTTACTCCAAGCTGTATAGGCTCGAAAGCCTACTACCAATTAAGCATATTAGGTGATGTGCATCTCTGTAATGAGAAGGGGTGTGGTCTAATGACATCAACACCCTATATTAGGTGTGCATAATTATTAGGCAACTTCCTTTCCTTTGGCAAAATGGGTCAAAAGAAGGACTTGACAGGCTCAGAAAAGTCAAAAATAGTGAGATATCTTGCAGAGGGATGCAGCACTCTTAAAATTGCAAAGCTTCTGAAGCGTGATCATCGAACAATCAAGCGTTTCATTCAAAATAGTCAACAGGGTCGCAAGAAGCGTGTGGAAAAACCAAGGCGCAAAATAACTGCCCATGAACTGAGAAAAGTCAAGCGTGCAGCTGCCAAGATGCCACTTGCCACCAGTTTGGCCATATTTCAGAGCTGCAACATCACTGGCGTGCCCAAAAGCACAAGATGTGCAATACTCAGAGACATGGCCAAGGTAAGAAAGGCTGAAAGACGACCACCACTGAACAAGACACACAAGCTGAAACGTCAAGACTGGGCCAAGAAATATCTCAAGACTGATTTTTCTAAGGTTTTATGGACTGATGAAATGAGAGTGAGTCTTGATGGGCCAGATGGATGGGCCCGTGGCTGGATTGGTAAAGGGCAGAGAGCTCCAGTCCGACTCAGACGCCAGCAAGGTGGAGGTGGAGTACTGGTTTGGGCTGGTATCATCAAAGATGAGCTTGTGGGGGCCTTTTCGGGTTGAGGATGGAGTCAAGCTCAACTCCCAGTCCTACTGCCAGTTTCTGGAAGACACCTTCTTCAAGCAGTGGTACAGGAAGAAGTCTGCATCCTTCAAGAAAAACATGATTTTCATGCAGGACAATGCTCCATCACACACGTCCAAGTACTCCACAGCGTGGCTGGCAAGAATGGGTATAAAAGAAGAAAATCTAATGACATGGCCTCCTTGTTCACCTGATCTGAACCCCATTGAGAACCTGTGGTCCATCATCAAATGTGAGATTTACAAGGAGGGAAAACAGTACACCTCTCTGAACAGTGTCTGGGAGGCTGTGGTTGCTGCTGCATGCAATGTTGATGGTGAACAGATCAAAACACTGACAGAATCCATGGATGGCAGGCTTTTGAGTGTCCTTGCAAAGAAAGGTGGCTATATTGGTCACTGATTTGTTTTTGTTTTGTTTTTGAATGCCAGAAATGTATATTTGTGAATGTTGAGATGTTATATTGGTTTCACTGGTAAAAATAAATAATTGAAATGGGTATATATTTGTTTTTTGTTAAGTTGCCTAATAATTATGCACAGTAATAGTCACCTGCACACACAGATATCCCCCTAAAATAGCTAAAACTAAAAACAAACTAAAAACTACTTCCAAAAATATTCAGCTTTGATATTAATGAGTTTTTTGGGTTCATTGAGAACATGGTTGTTGTTCAATAATAAAATTAATCCTCAAAAATACAACTTGCCTAATAATTCTGCACTCCCTGTAGTGCATAGTTTGCATTCTCACATAATATCATGATGTGCAATCAATTATTGCATGTAGAAAACTTGTGAACTATAAAGAGGTCCTGCAATACGCTTGACTAGTTGCAGGAGATAAAGTAACACAATTTATGTGTGAACGGTAACCGGGGTAGAGGGGGGGGGGAGGGGTTTGCCCTTTCAACTGGGCAGTGTGGTCGATGAGACATTCTAAGGTGCCTGACTAGTGCCTAAGTGGGCCTAGTTCTGTTACTCCTATTGTGTTGCTTTCCTGACACCCAGTCGGGTGTGGAAGAGCTAGTACGTCAGGGGTCTCTGTGGCTAAGCCTGGGGAGTGTTGACCTCGAGTGATTGCCTATAAGTCAGCCAGGGGTTCCATATTATCCAGTGTTTTTCATGAGTCCTATTGTCCCAACTAGCTAGTTCTTCTCGCCTGAGTAGGCAGTCTACTTTGGATACCCAGTGAGAGAATGTTGGAGGTTCTGTGCTAAGCCATCTTTGAGGGATGAGCAGACGAGCTGCTTGTATTAGGTGTGTTGCAAGATTACCTCTCAAGGGTGATAGGGCCTTTGTAGGCAGCCATAGAAGCACCAGCTCCGGTGATAGTGGTATCTTAGTGCCCAGAGTTAAGTCGATGGCCCTTGAGACTTGATCCCAATATGGTCGTATTCTGGGGCAGGCCCAAAATATGTGCAGCAGAGTCCCACTACCTTCTTTGCACCTCCAACAGTTGTCATTGTCACTCAGGCCACTAAGGAATAAGCTCTTTGGCGTGCGATACCAATGTGTGAGAACCTTATATGAGTGTTCCTGAACTTTCACACATCTGGAAAGAAAACTCATGTGAGTGGGAATGGATGCGTAGTATATCCGTTTCAGTGAACGTTGTGTTCAGTTCTGTTGCCTATGTCCTTATATAATGTGGGGTTGCTCTAGACTGAGGAGTATTCAGGGCTAGGTACAGTAGAGAGATGAGCTTGCGTTGGGGCGTGGTGGGTGTTAGCAATTTCTCAAACCATGTAGGCGTCCTGCTAGGGTCCCACTGAGACAGAAGTGTCTTACTAACGGATTTTAGCTCCATAAGGTCCAGAAAATTGGACTCCTTCCAAACCTTTCTCAGAACTATCAAGAAATTCCGCTAGCACATACTCTTTGAGCCTTCTCCATATCTGGGGTGTTTGTTTTATCTTGGACCTAGCTGCGAATGGGGCTAAGTTAACGGGCGTCCTAGCAGATGGAGTAGGGAATAAGACCTGCTCCTTATTGAGGTGCTTGATGACTGAGCTAGTGCCTCTGAGCAGCACTTGTGAATGTAGGGATGTGGAGGACAAGTCCCATAAAGCCACCCTTTGCCCCTGTGAAAGTTGTAATATTTCTAGTTCAGTTCCCATAGTGCGGTGACCGGGGACATGCAATTGTAGCCACCTCCTCAGGTGTATGGCGTGGTAGTATCTGTGGATATCTGGTAGGGCGAAGCCCCCTTGATTGCGTCACAGTATTAACCTATTGTAAGCCAATCTATCACCTTTCCCTCCCCAAAGATATGTGGTAAATAGTCTCCTAAGGCGAGAAATGTATGAGTTGGGGAGAAAAATGGGTAGCATTTGCATGATATAGAGGATTTTAGGGAATATAAATGCTTTCAGCAGGTTTTTCCTTCCATCCATGTGGTGTAGGGGATGCGCAGTGATTGAAGTTGTTGCTGGATTTCCGTAAGTAGTGGTGTGTAGTTGAGTTGGAATAGCTTCTTTGGGTCTGTGGGGATTTTAACTCCTAAATAAGTGATGGACTCAGATTGCCAGCGAAAGGGGGTGGATGCTTTAAGGACCGCTATAGTTTGTTGAGGAGCTGTTATGTTCATAGCCTCCGACTTTGAGTAATTCATCTTGTAGTTTGACACTTTACCATATCGCTCGAATAGGGACAGGAGATGTGGGAAGGCCTCGACAGGGTTGGATACTAATATCAATAAATCGTCTGCATATGCTACATTGGTGTATTCGATGGTGTCGTTATTGTCCCTGACTCCCCTTATTGCGGGATGGTCTCTGATTGCCTGGAGAAGAGTCTCCATCACCAGGATGTAGAGAGCTGGAGACTGGGGGCAGCCCTGACGCGTCCCGTTGCGTATGGGGAAGGATGGCGACAAAGTGCCATTAACTCTTATTCTCGCGCTCGGGTCTCTATACAGCGTCATGACTGCGTCCTGAGGATGGTCAGGGGAAGGTGCTTCTGTATTGACCATTGCATAGCTGTAACTATCCTGCAAGAGTTGTGGTTTCCCTCTCTACCGGTACACAAGCCTGCCTGGTCAGGGTGAATTATTTTTGGTAGTAGTAGGCTTAGGCGTGTGGCAAGGAGTTTTGCCCAGATTTTTATATCCACATTTAACAGTGATATGGGCCTGCCCTGTAGCTACCGCAAAGTGTGGTGTCTTTCCCAGGTTTGGGGAGGATGGTTACGGTGGCCTCCAGCGACTATTTGTGTAACTGTGAGCCAGTAAGAAGTGCATTGCACCAGCCTGTTAGGTGGGGGACCAGGGAGATGGCAAATTTCTCATAGTATCCTACTGGGAAGCCATCCGGGCCAAGACTTTTGCCTAAAGGCATAGAGGACAGAATTTTCTTAATTTCATTATCTGTGACTGGGGCCAGAAGGGTCTCCCCGTCTTGTGGTGTGATTCGGGGGAGATTGAGATGTTCCAGAAACTGATCCATTGCTGCGTCTGACTGGGGGTTCATGGAGGTGGTATGGTCTGCCAGCCCATATAGCTGCTTATAGAATTTTTGGATTTCTTTAGCGATATCTGCCGTCTTATGCATAATGTCCCCATGTTCAGACTTTATTCTGGGTATGAACATAGAGTCCTTTCTCTGTTTGATTAGAGAGGACATACGTTTCGAACCTTTATCTCCATGTGAGTAAAATCTGAACTGGGAGTATTGGTAGGCCTTTGCATGGCAGATATTAAGGTGATCTTTAAGTTGGGTTCTAAGTTTGCATAGGTCAGTCTGTATACTTAGTGCTTTGGAGCGTTTATGGGTGAACTCTTTCTCCGCAATCTGCTTAAGGAGAGATTTCAGTGTTTTTTGCCGGTCCCTTTTAACCCTGCAGCCTAGTGCAATAAGTTCTCCCCTCATTACTGTCTTATGTGTCTCCCACAATGTTGTGTGTGACATCCCAGGTGTAGCGTTCTCAGAGAAGAACCATTCTAGCTTTTGTTCTAGATATTTGGTATCTGCAGGCCTGTCCAGTAGCGTTTCGTTTAATCGCCATTGTTTGTATTGTATGGGTAGACTGGAAAAGTGTATTACTGTTGAAGTCGGAGCATGGTCCGAGACCGTGATGGGATCAATATTGGAGCTCTCAACCATATCTAAGGAGTTGTTGGAGATAAATATGTAGTCTAGTCTCTTGTATGTGTTGTGGGGGGCCGAGAAAAAGGTATAGTCGCGTCCGTCCGGGTGCGTTAGGCGCCAGGTGTCAAGTAGTTTACTTCGGCGAGGTAATTATTTATACATCCTATTGCTGATTGAGTTAGCTGTGAGGTGCCATCTGATGTGTCTACAAGTGGGTTCAAGGTGACGTTTAGATCCCCACCCAACAGCCAAACTCCCTCAGCAAACAATCTGAGCTTCTGCAGGGTACTTTTAATCCATTGTTTCTGTCCCCTGTTTGGGCCATACAGACTGGCCAGAGTGACCTTTTGTGTGCCTATAACTCCATTCACAAAAATGAACCGACCATCTGGGTCATTCTGCGTTGATAACAGCTTGAAGGGGATATATTTGGAGATTGCTATTCCTACCCCTCTTTTGGCTTTGTCAAAGGCGCTAATGAACCAGTGTTGGAAGTAGGATTTCTGAATGTTAGGAATATTGGACGCCCTTAGGTGCAGCTCCTGGAGGAAGCCGATTCCTGGAACGGAATTTCCTAAGGAGGCGGATGACCTGGGAGCGTTTTTGAAAGAGGTACACTTAATTTGAGACATCTGACCTGCCATTTGGAGTATACAATACATATGAGCATTCAGGCAATATCATCGACCAGGGGGATGAGCAATAAACATAAATAACATCAAACCAAACCGTAGGTAAGTTAACTGAGATCATGAGGTGATGGATCCCATGCCGGCAGCGCCATAGCAGTTTAATTAGATATGGCGGAACGGGCATGGAAGGCCACCAGTGTTGGCGCACGCACCAGGTCTGCGCAGTTGTAATCCTGGTGGGGATTGGGGGGTCGGTGAGCGTCTGGTTCAGCATGATATCAAACTAGCGCTCACTGCAAACTTGGTGGCATAATAATAATGGTGCTTGTGTATCGGTCTAACAGGAGAATAAAACTCGGTAGGGGTCCCACTATGGGTAGGGTCTCCCGAGGTCTGCTAGACTATACATAAGAAGGGGGGCAAACAGCATTTCGCAAATTGCTATTACTTGCATGTACGGCAGAGACGGAGCAATCGAGTGGGACCTCCAGCTAGGTCCTGCAATCGGCCAGTACCTCCAATATGGCCGCTTAGTTGTATATCTCCAGCTATTCAGGCCGTTAGTGGGTTAAGAGTCTTGGGGCCTGTGCATATTCTTCTTCTTCGACGTTGCTTTTGTCCACCCCTGAGCCTCTGGAAGGTCCGGTAATGGGATACTAACGTCAGCAGACGGTAGCCACGAAGGGATGTCCAGTGGGGTGGTTTGGAGGAGCTCCCACGCCGCCTGTAGGTCTGATGGCAGGCGGATGACACATCTTTGTCCCCCAACTGCAAAAGTCAGGCCAAATGGAAAGAACCACTTGTAAGGGGTTTTGGTATGGCGGAGATGGTCCGTGAGAGGCCGCAGGGCCTTCCGCTTGTTCAGCGTGGAGGGAGCAAGGTCTTGGTATATGGAGATTTTGGCTCCTTCGAAAACGATCTCCCTCTGGTTTCTTGCAGCCTGCATCAGCGCTGCTGTGTCTACATACCTTAGCAGACCACAGACAACATCCCTGGGATAGTCCGTATCCTTCGGTTTGGGCCTAAGTGCCCTATGGATGCGTTCAATGTGTATCAGTGCAGCTTTGGTTGCTCCCAGGAGAGTGGTGAAGATGGCTCCGGCAGCATCTGGCAGGGCCTCGTGGGCCACGGTCTCGGGTAGGCCTCGTATGCGGAGGTTTTTCCGCCTGCTGTGATTCTTCTGATGCTCGATCAGCGCATAGGCGTTTATCCAGAGAATTCACATATGCCGCGGTATTTGCGGTAGCAACTTGAACATAGTTGAGGAAGGCGGCTTGGGTATTCTCTAGCGTTTCCACGCGATGCCCAATGTGCTTGACATCAGCTTTGATTTCTTTGAGGTCATGGAGGACCGGAGACAGTGCTGCTGTTAATGCTTGTTGAAGAAACTGCCTGGATATCGGTGCAGGGCTTGAATGTGTATGTTCGCCTGCGGGGTCCACGATGGAGCCGTCCGCTTCCTCTGGATCTTGTGTCTCGTCCTCATGTACAAGTGACGCCATCTTGGAGGCAACAGGCGCGATAGTGGAGGACTTCTTGTTGAGGAATTTCTCCATATCGGAGGCACAGAGATCTGGTCTGGTAGGATCAGGCTTATCTTTAGGCGTGTATCTGCCAATTTTGCCCATTCTGTGCTGATTTAGACTGCTATTTTAGCCAGTTTGCAGGGTTGCACGGAGGAGAGCTTTCCTACATGCGTCTGACTCGGACGGCAGTCAGGCTACGCCCCCCCTAGTAGTTATATTCTTGTACATAGGAGCAGTATTATAGTAGTTATATTCATGTACATAGGAGCAGTATTATAGTAGTTATATTCCTGTACATAGGAGGCAGTATTATAGTAGTTATATTCTTGTACATAGGAGCAGTATTATAGTAGTTATATTCATGTACATAGGAGCAGTATTATAGTAGTTATATTCTTGTACATAGGAGCAGTATTATAGTAGTTATATTCTTGTACATAGGAGCAGTATTATAGTAGTTATATTCTTGTACATAGGAGGCAGTATTATAGTAGTTATATTCTTGTACATAGGAGGCAGTATTATAGTAGTTATATTTTTGTACATAGGAGGCAGTATTATAGTAGTTATATTCTTGTACATAGGAGCAGTATTATAGTAGTTATAGTCTTGTACATAGGAGGCAGTATTATAGTAGTTATATTCTTGTATATAGAAGGCAGTATTATAGTAGTTATATTCTTGTACATAGGAGCAGTATTATAGTAGTTATATTCTTGTACATAGGAGCAGTATTATAGTAGTTATATTCTTGTACATAAGAGCAGTATTATAGTAGTTATATTCTTGTACATAGGAGGCAGTATTATAGTAGTTATATTCTTGTACATAGGAGGCAGTATTATAGTAGTTATATTCTTGTACATAGGAGGCAGTATTATAGTAGTTATATTCTTATCATAGGAGCAGTATTATAGTAGTTATATTCTTGTACATAGGAGCAGTATTATAGTAGTTATATTCTTGTACATAGGAGCAGTATTATAGTAGTTATATTCTTGTACATAGGAGGCAGTATTATAGTAGTTATATTCTTGTACATAGGAGCAGTATTATAGTAGTTATATTCTTGTACATAGGGGCAGTATTATAGTAGTTATATTCTTGTACATAGGAGCAGTATTATAGTAGTTATATTCTTGTACATAGGAGGCAGTATTATAGTAGTTATATTCCTGTACATAGGAGCAGTATTATAGTAGTTATATTCCTGTACATAGGAGCAGTATTATAGTAGTTATATTCCTGTACATAGGAGCAGTATTATAGTAGTTATATTCTTGTACATAGGAGCAGTATTATAGTAGTTATATTTCTGTACATAGGAGCAGTATTATAGTAGTTATATTCTTGTACATAGGAGCAGTATTATAGTAGTTATATTCTTGTACATAGGAGCAGTATTATAGTAGTTATATTCTTGTACATAGGAGGCAGTATTATAGTAGTTATATTGTTGTACATAGGAGCAGTATTATAGTAGTTATATTCTTGTACATAGGAGCAGTATTATAGTAGTTATATTCTTGTACATAGGAGGCAGTATTATAGTAGTTATATTGTTGTACATAGGAGCAGTATTATAGTCGTTATATTCTTGTACATAGGAACAGTATTATAGTAGTTATATTCTTGTACATAGGAGCAGTATTATAGTAGTTATATTCTTGTACATAGGAGCAGTATTATAGTAGTTATATTCCTGTACATAGGAGCAGTATTATAGTAGTTATATTCTTGTATATAAGAGCAGTATTATAGTAATTATATTCTTGTACATTGGAGGCAGTATTATAGTAGTTATATTCTTGTACATAGGAGGCAGTATTATAGTAGTTATATTCTTGTACATAGGAGGCAGTATTATAGTAGTTATATTCTTGTACATAGGAGGCAGTATTATAGTAGTTATATTCTTGTACATAGGAGCAGTATTATAGTAGTTATATTCTTGTACATAGGAGCAGTATTATAGTAGTTATATTCTTGTACATAGGAGGCAGTATTATAGTAGTTATATTGTTGTACATAGGAGCAGTATATAGTAGTTATATTCTTGTACATAGGAGGCAGTATTATAGTAGTTATATTCTTGTACATAGGAGGCAGTATTATAGTAGTTATATTGTTGTACATAGGAGCAGTATATAGTAGTTATATTCTTGTACATAGGAGGCAGTATTATAGTAGTTGTATTCTTGTACGTAGGAGCAGTGTTATAGTAGTTATATTCTTGTATATAAGAGCAGTATTATAGTAGTAATATTCTTGTACATGAATCTTTATTCTCACTCCCATTTCTAAATAATACCATTGTCAATGTACATGCAAAAGGACAAGAGACTATATATGTCCTGAACAAATGTCCAGTATGATATATGGGCCTAGTACTTGGTGTAAATTAAATAAATCTGTGTGCACTGTGGCGGATACTTGCCATATATAAATAGTGTTGTCTACAGCACTTTTTTCTTACATTAATGCCTTCAGAACCGTAATTTCCCCTGAGGCCTGGTCAGCACATAAGCACTTCAGTCCAGATAATTAGTAGCCGTACGGTTCTATATATTCCCATTCAAGGTTTTTCATTTAGCCATCATTTCATGGAAAGGTCTGAGCGGCTTGAAATCTTTTGTCCAAAGAGGTTGCGTTTCAGTCGAAGATCTTATCTGGTGCATCATTTTCAGGTCCGTCGCACATGGACATCATGAGTGGAGCGGAGCTTGCAGATGTGCTCATCGTTACTTTGGTTTTATATTTATATATATGTTTTCTGCTTGGAAAGCTTCGCTTGTTGATGTAAATCTGGCTAACGATTTGCTTAGAACGAGGACAGCGCTTGATTAACAAGCTTGAAGCAGCCGGCAGTAAATGGCAAAGTACTAGAGAAAACCGCTCAGCCCGCAAATGCTGGGTGAAGAGGCTGGTAGCCGATTATTAAAAAATATATTATTTTATTTTTTGCCTTTTTTTTTTTCCGTCTTTTAATGGAAACATTAAGAAAATGGAATGACATATGATATGTCCGAAACAAGTTATTTAATGTGCCCCTGATATGTAAGAAGTTGGTCTATCCATGTCATATAGGTGCAGGTCCCACCCCTGGGGTACGCTCTCCATTTACACCTATGGGTGTTCCGTAAATAGCCAAGCAAGACCCATAGCGATTCACTTTGGGGGCCCGTTCTGGAGATGGAAGCAGATTCCAGAGGTGGGACCTGCATCTATCTGACATTGATGGCCTATCCTAGTGGATAGGCCATTGATGTCTCAGATGGGTCAACCCCTTTAACCTATGTATATGTGTCTATGGAGGTACGGGACATAAAGCAAATGATGTTTCTGGACTTCCTGTCCTCCCTGAAGAACTCTACAGTCACCCCGAGTGAGGAACAAAATAGCACAGCAAAGGGAGATAATATCAATTTTGGGATTGTGTCCCTACTAAAATCTAGTGATTCACCTGTTGTGTGAAATCTTGAAACAAATCTGCATGAAACTCATTATTTCGTAGCAAATTACGTCCGGTGTGAGCATACATTCAATAGGGGGGGGGGGGGCGGTGGAGCGACAAAGCTATAATGGACGGATTACAATAATTTTTTTAATTCTATAGAGAATCACTCAATGTAGTGGGAACTGATGACATCACTAAGCCACAAAGTGATGTCACTAGCTCCACCCCAATTTTTTTTGCTTGGCTAGCCCATAATCTCCCCATTTTTCAGACTCCCACCATTTTTCCTAATTGAAAACCGCAGTTTTTTTAATACGTAAAATGACCTTTTTTAATCTCTATATAAATAGATCAAGACTGTTTCAGAAAAAAAGGTAACATTTTCTAGCGAGAGAGAAAAGGGGAGAGATGATAAAAAAAGAAAAGAGTCTAGCACAGAGAGATTTAGTTCCATCTGAAAGCTGTCGACATGAATAAAAGGCTTTTCTTTGAACCTTGAGTTTAATAGCGAGAGGAGAGAGAGAGATTGGAGTCGGGAGCCCTAGGGTTTAATCAGAGCTTCATTTGATGAATACAGGGAGACAGAACCTACACAGTATGAGTGTTGATGCTTCTCTCCCTTCCCTGGTGCTGGCGCTCATTCTCCAGCTAGCCCTTTGTCTAATAAACTCTCTCCTCACCACCCCTACCCTCTACACCATCATGATTTCATTTTTTATTCATTGTAAGACTGATCACGTCAAGGACTTTCCTGGTTTGCCTACAGTTAAAGGAGAACTCCATCCTCAGTAGATGTCTGTTTCCAGGTGCTCTACAGCCCTTAAGTCCCTTTTTAAAAATTGTGGAAGAAGGGTTTAAATATCTTATTACTGGTTTAATTTATTAGAGGTTGAGCAAGATCCTTCGGGCCAGTGTCCCGATGCTAATATCATAGGACATAGGGGGTGATTTATGCCCAGATATACGACACTTTTGTGGCGTATATCTGGAACAGATTCTGTTGCACGTCATGGTTCAGCAGAAGCTGCACCTTCTTCCCCGCTCACGCCAGGTCTAAAAAATGGGGCGTAGAAAACGGTCTACATGTAACACAGCAAGGGAGCTGCCTTACATTTAGAATCGGTGGTGGTGGTGGCGCCTCTACGTAACTTCGGCAATGCACCGCCAGGTATAGGGCTTATTAAAACTTTAGTCTGAAACACCAGTCCTAATAAATGTGCCTCATAATATACAAATATAATATACACCCCAGTTGGGGAAATAGCTCATCATTAGTCACTCACTGCTGATTCCTCCTTGTGGGTCATTCCATGTCAAGTGGACCAACCTAGAAATCCGACCCTCTTCAAATTGAATAAAATTTTGCACAGATGTTCCCTACGGTCCTAATTGAAATCTATTTATCTGGACGTCTGTTGGTTCCAAATTGAAATCTACGGTCTACGGTCTAATTGAAATCTATTTATCTGGACCTCTGTTGGTTCCAAATTGAAATCTACGGTCTACGGTCTAATTGAAATCTTTTTATCTGGACCTCTGTTGGTTCCAGAGTTTCAGGCAGCTGATGATGGACCAGCTGTAATGCGCGGCTTGCTGCGTAACCCAAAGTGGCAACTTTGTCAAGGCACAGTATCTTAAGTAGTTAAGCTAGGAGGGTAAAATTTTGCAGTCTTTAGTAAAACTACTTAGTCTAAGTCTCATCACAAAGTTTGAAGGCTTGACTCAATTTTTACATGCCATCAAAATAGGCCAAAAAATTGTCAAATGACCCTTAAGGGCCTAGTTTGACTGCCCACTGCAATATATCTTATGGTCACATACACAAGCTTTCCAACCAACTTGAAGACAAGATATGATTAGACAAAGAAATGACTTAATATTTTTACCAATTTTTGGTACTATTGGGGTGGAAATATATCAAATGTGTAATTTGTAATCTTTTTTTTTATTAATCTCATCTAAAAGAGCATGTTTTTTGCCACAAAAGTCACCCTGTTTTATCTTTGACCCGGCCCTATGTTGGCCAGAACTAAGCTCACGAGAATGGACCTTTACTACAAGGAGACATTTTTGGTGGCCTCCTGTCTGACATAAGATTATGTAGTGCTGCTGCTGAGCTTGTTATACTAGAACTTTTAGATATATTTCCATACACCTATTCTAATTAATTGTGGGTTGCCATTTTAAATTGGCACATTTATCATCAATCTTGCATTGGACGACTCAGCTACTGCCAGTTCAACAGAATTATTGCCATTGCCAAGGAGCAATTTCCAACAACCAGAGAAGATACCAGCCATGGGTGTCCAAGTTTTATTGAAGAAAAATAAGAAAGTAAAAACACAACATGCATACTAAAATTTCTAAAAATACAGATTTTACAAGACGTCTCTTCCAATCTGTCTCAAATTGCACAAACTTTAGAATTTCCTGTCAATGTTCACCAAAACATCTTGTGAGAAGACATATTGCCTGCCAATAACATGCTCTTCTGGGACCCAGCAAGTGTTACACATAAATGTGGAAAACGTTCAACAGCAGCTGAGGTCTGTATTATGAGGTTCTGCAGCAGCTGAGGTGTGTATTATGATGTTCTGCAGAAGCTGAGGAGCGCATTATGAGGTTCTGCAGAAACTAAGGAGTGCATTATGAGTTTCTGCAGCAGCTGAGGTGTGTATTATGATGTTCTGCAGCAGCTGAGGTGTGTACTATGAGGTTCTGCAGAAGCTGAGGAGCGCATTATGAGGTTCTGCAGAAACTAAGGAGTGCATTATGAGTTTCTGCAGCAGCTGAGGTGTGTATTATGATGTTCTGCAGCAGCTGAGGTGTGTACTATGAGGTTCTGCAGAAGCTGAGGAGCGCATTATGAGGTTCTGCAGAAACTAAGGAGTGCATTATGAGTTTCTGCAGCAGCTGAGGTGTGTTTTATGATGTTCTGCAGCAGCTGAGGTGTGTATTATGAGGTTCTCTAGCAGCTGAGGTGTATATTATGAGGTTCTGCAGCTGTTGAGGTGTGTATTATGATGTTCTGCAGCTGTTGAGGTGTGTATTATGAGGTTCTGCAGAAGCTGTGGAGTGCATTATGAGTTTTTGCAGCAGCTAAGGTGTGTATTATGAGGTTGCGCAGAAGCTGAGGAGTGCATTAGGAGGTCCTGCAGCATCTGAGGTGTGTATTATGATGACCTGCAGCCGCTGAGGTGTGTATTATGATGACCTGCAGCCGCTGAGGAGTGCATTATGAGGTTGTGCAGCAGCTGAGGTGTGTATTAGGAGGTTGCGCAGCAGCTGAGGTATTAGGACGTTTTGCAACAGCTGAGTATTATACACCGGTAATCATATTCACGACGACATGAGATTCCATTTTCAAGAGTGATGCCCCCGCTGTAGTAGGACGGATCAGCAGCAGCGGAATTCAGAAGGAGAATGGAGGTAGGAGGTGGTGAAGACGTCCAGGCAGGGTCATGGCTCCCAATGCAGCCCATGGTGACAAGTATGGCTGCACCTTCCTTTCCTGCATCTACAGACGTCAGGTATCCACCTGTATAGCTGACTTACTACTATCCAGGTATTAGCGCATATTAATAATAGGCACTGATGTCCAGATGCTGCGCTCATTTGCATATTCCCAGAATCCCGCACTGTAACTAGAACACCATCTGCTATGTGAGGAGGCAATTCTTCTAACCACTTCCTATATGTCCTGTTAATGATGCCTTGTGGTCAGAGTGCCTCTGTATAACCTGCATAGCTGCCGGTACAGATCAGTGAGCATCAGCGCGTACTGCCCCCAAAAAACGTGAATAATTCAGCTGTTGCAGGGAGCCGCGAGGTCAGTACACAGAATGCCTCTTAGACAACAAAACTCCGTCAGTATCAACTTCTTCTTAGCATAATGTGTGAGAGACAAGAACAAGGTAAGTGCTTTAACTCATTCTGGCGTGGAAAAAAGCGGCGCTGGTTCAGCGGTGGATTCTTCTGAAGAACATTTAAAAAAAACTACCACGTAGAAGCTTTCAAGATCCAGGACGTTCCACTGAGATGTGAATAATTGAGCTTGTCAACGTATATGTCTGGATATTATGAGCATTTTCCAAGCATAGAAGAAGGTGGCAGAGGGCATGACCTGATCTTCACTGGTGGCCAGGACCAGCATGGCTCATAATAATGGCCAGACGCAAACCCATCAAGATAATGTGACACAGCAGAGGGAAACCATGTCACCTGGACAAATCAGAAGACCATTCAATAAATAAATAAAAATTTTAAATCTAATTAAAAAAATTGAGACTTCTGAAAAGAAGAGGCCACATCACTCTGTAACTGTGGCAATGCCACTGACTTTAAAGGGGCTGTCTAAAATTGACTACTTATCATCTATCCACAGCTTGGACAGCACTGATCAAGAGAACGGGGGTCCTATGTCCCCCATTAGTATGAACTGGTGGTTCATGCATGCTGCCACTCCATTCAAACTCTATGACTATTTCGGTCACTGTAATCCATATTTCACTTGCTTGACCTCCACTCCACTAAAGTAGAATTAGGTAGACGCTGGACCTTTTGAGCCGAACGTAGGGACAGCAGGAGGTGCACTCTCACAACCGGATGTTTAGCAATTTTCAGTTTATTTGTAGGTCTACAAATAAACTAAAAACAGCTAAACAACCGGTTGTGGTAGTGCGCCTCCTGCTGTCCCTACGTTCGGCTCAAAAAGTCCAGCGTCTACTTA
The DNA here is from genome assembly GCF_905171765.1 of Bufo bufo. Classification (NCBI taxonomy): domain Eukaryota; kingdom Metazoa; phylum Chordata; class Amphibia; order Anura; family Bufonidae; genus Bufo; species Bufo bufo. The sequence continues at coordinate 92,723,998 of NC_053399.1, forward strand.
TTTATACTGTCGTACCAGGGTGGTGGGGTGGCTCCCGCCCAAGGTGAACAGACAAACCCAGGCTGCACCAACTGCTGACCATTTTCACTTGGCCTTCATTGTGGTTGCGCCCAAATTGGTGAGAAAACCATTTCTCACTGTTTGTGGATAATTCATTTATCAAACATATTTACCCTATGAGCGCCTTTCTCTATCTATTAGCCACTATCTACTCCACTAAAGTGGAAGACATGAGACATCCGTTCTTCAGACTGGTTGGGGTCCCAGCAGTCGGACACCATCTGTAGATACACTGTAGGTGATAAGTTGTCATTCTGGAAATTTTCTATTGATATCTTGAAAGATCTCAGAAGATCTACTCCATCTCTACAAGTCTCTAGTAAACTAACTAGTAAAGTATGGTGAGATGTCTTCAGTGGAGTAGCTAGTGATGGAGATAGCTATGTTTTTATTGATTCCTCTGGTAATGTTTCTAATAATGTGTCTGCTGGGATGTAGCTCTCGAATTCTCAAGTGATCTTGGTGATGACACTCAAGTGATGCACCAAAGTATCTCAAGAGGTCTTTAGTCAAGGATCTAGTGGTGTATCTAATGGATTATCCATTGGTAACTATGGCAAAGAATCTAGTGATGTAACTTGTGGTACTTCTGATTGTTCTCGTGATGGAACTAGGTATCTAAATGTGTATCTAGTAATGCAGTGCTCCAGACAAAAAAAAATATCAAGGAGCCATTGCCTCCTAACCTGAAAAATTTAGTTCCCAAATTTAAAATATATAGCTGGGATGCTTAGGAGCATGGAGTTTTCTAAGCTACAGCCTATGCAGTTAAAGGGGTTGTGCACTCATTTCCATGGCCTGTCAGACTAGCCAGATTTGCGTTGGTAATCCCTAGGTGCAGGGTCCCGGCTCATTCGCTTCCAGGCCTCCGCTGCTTGTCTTGGGTTTCTCCATGAAAACGTTTGGCTGCAGTGGTATCAAGACAATTACTGGTCACAGTGTGAGGGCCGGATCTTCAGCCAGCAGACGTCTGCAGAATATGTCTTCTGGATGAAAGCCTTTTTTTCTTAAACAGGCAGAGCAGCGGAGGGTCTAGGTGCAAATGGTGACAAGACAACAAAGTCTTGTCGCCATTTTGCATTTCTAAGTCGCATTGGCGACCATTTTGGTCGCCATCTGGAGCTCTGGCATCCGCAAATTGCATTGTAACAATGTCTATCTTTGTCCGCAAAACGGACAATTTCTATTTTTTTGGTGGGGCTACGTAACGGACATACGGACACGGAAACAAAATACGTTTGAGTGAATGTAGCCTAAGGGTGTATTCACATGCAGCAGATTTGTTATAGAAATTTCTCTGACCGAAACGCACTTCCAATCATCTGAATGGGGTTGTTCCTGCAGCAGGTGCATAGTTTACTAGTTTACTGCCTTCAGTTGAATGGGACAGTCACAGAAAAGTCTCCAATAAATCTACCCTTAGACACCAGAATTACTGTAAGGGTCCATTCACACGTCCGCAAATGGGTCCACATCCGTTCCGCAATATCGGTAACGGGTGCGGACCCATTCATTCATAATGGGGCAGAACGGGTGCTCTCCACATCCGCATTTTCGGAGCGCGGCCCCGAACTTCCGGGCCGCGGCGCGGCAAAAAAATAGAGCATGTCCTATTCTTATCCGCAATTGCGGACAAGAATAGGGAGTTCTATGGGGGGTGTATTGCGGATCCGGACTTCCAGTCACCAGGAAGACGGCGCGGAGAAGGGAGAGGAGAGCGGACACCGCAGACCCGGCACACACCGGGCCATCCTCTGTTATCGCCTCCACACAGGACAGTATAGAGGTGTTCTGAGCAGTGTTTCTGTGTATCCAGCACTGGAGGAGGATACAGAAAACTTACAGGAGCCAGCAGCAGTTTTTATGTGTCTAAGCATCTCTCTCTATCCATGGAGCTTCCCTCTTCATAGACTTCCATTAACAGCAGCTGTAACCTGATCTCTCAATGAGCTGACTATCCATCTCCAGACTGATTTTGCCAGTGAATTGAGAGTGAGTGATCATGGAAGAAGTTGGGGTGAAAAAGAGAGTAGTCTGCTAAGTGAAAAAATAAGCTTTTTCTCTGATGTTATACATTACAAAGTTTCTTATTGTAATTCACACTGTTGGTTTATGGTTAAGAAACAATCTTCACACTTTAAGGCTTTATTGATGTATCACATGGTGGTGAAATCTCTGTTTTATCTAGTGATGTCTCGAGCCATTTCTGCAGTCTACAGTGGAGATGTCTCAGCTGAGGACTGGGCTGTGTATATAACAGTGTCTCTGGGATGTCACCGGCAGCACAAGGCAGCGAGGATCCTGTCTCTGTTTGTTGTACGTTAATTGCTTCTGACCCCACATCCCTCCTCCTGGAAGCGGCATCTCTCCTGAAGCCAGAGGTGGCGGCTGTAGATTTTGATAATGACTTGCTGGATGGCGCAGCGCCGTCATCTAACAGAAACTATGCAAATCCGCGCAATATCGTTTGTTTTCCTGGCCGGCAGTGCCGAGCGGGGTAATGAATGCACAACACGAGTTACATGTTATTAATGGCCCGTCACACAACTGAATCAGAGGGTGATCTCCAACTCAACATGACGAGAGTGACATCCAATCAAACATTCGGGCCATTATCCTGCTGGTTATATATTCACCTCACCTTCTACCTGCACAAATCTACAGATCAGCAACCCCAGCGCTAAATTTACACAAAGCACAATATGTTCACTGAGGCACGAAGCACCGAGTGGCTCTCAATGTTTCTAAACCTGCCGCGTGATACTATCCCAGAGAACCACACAATACTATATTCCCCATCATGTATAATGCTGAACTTCATGCTGAACTGAATCTAAGCCTATCATGTGTGATACCGTCTTCTGAGCTGTGTATCTAATGCTATCAAGGGTCTGTCTGCCAAGCTGCTGTATCTAATCCTATCATGTGTGGTACTGTCTGCTGAGCTGTGTATCTAATCCTATAACGTGTGATACTGTCTGCTGAGCTGTGTATCTAAGCCTATCACATGTGATACAGTCCTAGAGACACACACGGCTCTGCTCTGCACTGTAGCTATGACCTGCTCTCCGTTGCGTCTTCACCTCCTCTTGATCCCGCACAAGCCTCAGTAAAGCCCGGAGCCCTGCAATGATGGCCGCTGCGGCCACGCGGGTTAAATGAAACGGTTCTTCAGTTCTGGCCTTGTCTGAAGGAGCTTTCTGAAACGTCTCGGCAGATATCTTTAAGCCGTTCCAGACATGGCCGTCTTATTTTTGATGCCTCCAGATGCAGCCGTACAATAAGACAGCTCTGTGCAGATAAAGCCGGAGGATTTTATTAAATAAAGAGGGGCCTGCCCGCCCCTCGTCCTCGCTTCCCCTCCCGCCGTCTTATCATCTCGTCTCCGTATGTGACTTGCCTGGTCTCTCATTTTCTCTGTCTGCCTGCTTTCTCTCTCGTCATAATTACCCAGTGTAATAATCACCTGTGCCGTGTAATTAAGATGACGGAGCCACGCTTCCTGTCACAGTTCCACTTGTAGAATCTGCAGATTTTTTGTCGAGTTGTGCGTGTGACTCTTAAGGGCAGAAGGAGCTGCAGCGGAGGACCCCCCCGGAGGGAACCTATGGCCAAGACTGGCCCCTTTGTATTTACAACCTCTAGACTGGGGGTGAAACTGCTTCTTCAACCTCCAAATTGCCATTCAGGGGCTGGCAAGCTAGTGTTCCACATAAGCCCCTACCCGTCAGTCTTCTCAGCCAATCAGCAGTGCCGATATAGGTCATGTCACATTTCTTCACAGCCATGGCTGCTTAGAAACAAAAAAGATTAAGGAACATTGGTCTCACATGTTCTGAGCCCAAAGTTTTTGCAGGTGCACTCTAGGAAAAGGGGGCTCGGGACCCTCATTCTGGTGATTGGTGGGATTACCACCAACCAGAAACTTTTTACATGTCCCCTATAAGTGTCTATATACGGCCCTACAAAATTGTCCATCATGGGAACCGAAGACACCTACCCCATCTCCCATCCTCTTTTCCGTTTTTAAGAAGTCATGGATGCAGATAAGTGTCACGTGACCTCGCCAATTGGGTGAGGAGACTTAGAAGGGACTTATATGGCAAGCTATTTTCTCATCTTCTGACTGGCACTTTGCAGGGCTATTAGCAAAAGCAAAGAGGAGTCCGGTTCAGTGGATATGAGCCTTAAAGGCGAAGTCTCATTTTGACTGTATTTATGTCAAGTCGGTAGAAGACCACAGCACCCATGTAAGTTCTCCTATCAGAAGGAGAAGAATGTCCTCTGATGAGGCCATCAACAGTACCAAGGGCACAACCTGCTTTCATCATTAAACACTCTTATTTGCCGTTGATGGCCGCATCAGAGTGGGCAAGAGAGCACCTACTGCCATCATGCATAGTGTGGAAACACACAGTACCAGCACCAGATGTCATGGTGTGGGGTACCACTAGCTACCATGGCCTTTCCGTTTAGTATTCATGAAGGGAATATTAACCAGCCTTCGGTATGTCCAGGACATCATGGGAATCAGTCCTAGTGCTATCATGCATAGTGCAGAGACACACAGGACCAACACCAGGTGTCATGGTGTAGGGCGCCATTAGTTACCATGGCCATTCCCATCTATTATTCATGGACAAAACTTTCACCAGTCTTCAATATGTCCAGGACATTGTGGAACCAATCCCACTGCCTATTTTGACTCAGGAGACGTGATGTTCCAACAAGATAATGTCTGTCCATACACATACTAGGGTCTCCAAGCAGCTCCCCTGGCCAGCTCGATTACCTGATATCTCCCCATCGAGAATGTCTTGGACTGGATGGATTGATGGATCTCTCATATACAAGCACCTTGGCTGAACTATGGTTCCAAGTAGAAAAAGCTTGGAATGACCCCAGGGGATAACCAGCATCTGTATGACCGTTACCATGCCATTGTGGCAGCCTATATTGCAGCAAGGGGCGATGCCACCCAGTATTAATGTCACCTCAACATTTACCCTGATGCAGAACCCAAAATAAAGGGGGCACTACCTCGGTTGTGTGGTCATTGACCAAGCACCACTAGTAGTTTATACTTTGCCAATCCCATTAAGATTTCAAGTTGTTTTTTTCTCATTTTCCACTAGTGTAAATGTCAAAAACATTTATTTCTCTATATATCAAAAAAGGATACTGAAAGTCTAAGAAAAAGTGTAGATTTCTATCATGTGCCAAGTGGTCACATGACTACTCATTAGTCTGACAAACAGGAGAAATTAGCCTCTTCCCGACTACTTATGTTGGATTTCTCCCTGTTTCTTAGGTGTCAGGATTGTAGAGAAGTGTGTCCCTCCGCTCTGCTGAATGGCTGAGAAGGCCTACAGGGGGAGGGGCAATAAACATTTAGGGAGCACAACAGCGCCCTCTAGTTCACATACTCATAGGTACCTCGGCTTCAGCTAAACAGCTTGAGCTTTTCTGGACACTCCTTCTTTGCCTTATTATCTGAATGGAGCCGTGACCATCGCCATTTGTAATTCCTTCTAATTCCAACATATGAGAACTTGTCTGTCCAAACGCCCCTCTGTCATACAGATAAGAGGATGGGAACAATGAAACATAACGAAGAGGAAGACGACTCTGTGCCAGAGATCAAAGTATCTCCAAAGTGACTTAGATCGAAGGAATATTTAAAGAGATGTGACCTTTGTGTGATGGTATTAGAGGCAAGAAAGGCGGTCAAAGCTAAAGTGAAGTGACACGGGTCTCCTGGGTAATGAGGAGCTGGGGATGTTCTTCTAAGACATTGAGGAATGAATAAGACTTTGTTTTCTGGTGTCTTTCTGATAAGACAAATGGAAATCTCTGCATGAAACAGACAAAAACGTCACTAAAGGCGGCCATACTCACCGAATTTGGCAGGACTGACTGTCCCACCATGTGTATGAAGCCCCTGTCAATTCTCCCTGATAGCAGATGTCGGATTTCAACATGCTGTGAGTATCAAAGGATGATTCTCAAGGCTTCCATGGAGCTGACCGCTATTGTGTAGACTTCTAGTATGACCCATCTCATCCCAGGATCAGACTGGTCCACCAGTACCAGCGGATCCTCCAGTGCGCCTAATCTCTGAAGCCACAGTGGGCCCTAAAACCTATTAGACTTTATTGATGATATAGAGATTGGCCCAAGTATCCACAGTCTGACATTGTCTCATCGCCCTACTCACCTTGCAGACCCCTCCTCTAAGATTTAAGAAATGTTGAGTTTGTAGCTTACATGAAGTAAGCCCACATGCATAATATCTTCGTTCTCAGGACTGGAAGGGGAACCAGAGTTCAAATGCCGCTGAGTGATGGCATATCCTAGTGAAAAACCTACACTTCATACCCCTTAATATTTTAAAGACATCACCGAGGTACAGAATCTACTGTCCAGCCCCTGACATCACCAAGCTAGAGAACTCTACTGTCCAGCCCCAGACATCACCGAGCTAGAGAACTCTACTATCCAGCCCCAGACATCACCGAGCTAGAGAACTCTACTCTCCAGCCCCAGACATCACGGAGCTAGAGAACTCTACTGTCCAGCCCCAGACATCACTGACATAGAGAACTCTACTGTCCAGCCCCAGACATCACTGACATAGAGAACTCTACTGTCCAGCCCCTGACATCACCAAGCTAGAGAACTCGACTGTCCAGCCCCAGACATCACCGAGCTAGAGAACTCTACTATCCAGCCCCAGACATCACCGAGCTAGAGAACTCTACTCTCCAGCCCCAGACATCACCGAGCTAGAGAACTCTACTGTCCAGCCCCAGACATCACTGACATAGAGAACTCTACTGTCCAGCCCCAGACACCACTGACATAGAGAACTCTACTGTCAGCCCCTGACATCACCAAGCTAGAGAACTCTACTATCCAGCCCCAGACATTACCGAGCTAGAGAACTCTACTGTCCAGCCCCAGATATCACTGACATAGAGAACTCTACTGTCCAGCCCCAGACATCACCGAGCTAGAGAACTCTACTCTCCAGCCCCAGACATCACCAAGCTAGAGAACTCTACTGTCCAGCCCCTGACATCACCAAGCTAGAGAACTCTACTATACAACCCCAGACATCACCGAGCTAGAGAACCCTACTGTCCAGCCCCAGACATCACTGACATAGAGAACTGTACTGTCCAGCCCCAGACATCACTGACATAGAGAACTCTACTGTCCAGCCCCAGACATCACCAAGCTAGAGACCTCTACTGTCCAGCCCCAGACATCACCAAGCTAGAGAACTCTACTGCCTAGCCCCAGACATCACTGTCATAGAGAACTCTACTGTCCAGCCCCTGACGTCACTAAGGTAGAGAACTCTACTGTTCAGCCCCTGACATCACCAAGCTAGAGAACTCTACTGTCCAGCCCCAGACATCACTGACATAGAGAACTCTACTGTCCAGCCCCAGACATCACCGAGCTAGAGAACTCTACTGTCCAGCCCCTGACGTCACTAAGGTAGAGAACTCTACTGTTCAGCCCCTGACATCACCAAGCTAGAGAACTCTACTGTCCAGCCCCAGACATCACTGACATAGAGAACTCTACTGTCCAGCCCCAGACATCACTGACATAGAGAACTCTACTGTCCAGCCCCAGACATCACTGACATAGAGAACTCTACTGTCCAGCTTCTGACGTCACTGAGGTAGAGAACTCTACTGTCCAGCCCCAGACATCACCAAGCTAGAGAACTCTACCATCCAGCCCCAGACATCACCAAGCTAGAGAACTCTACTGTCCAGCCCCAGACATCACTGACATAGAGAACTCTACTGTCCAGCCCCAGACATCACCGAGCTAAAGAACTCTATAGTCCAGGCCCAGACATCACTGGCATAGAGAACTCTACTGTCCAGCCCCAGACATCACTGAGGTAGAGAACTCTACTGTTCAGCCCCTGACATCACCAAGCTAGAGAACTCGACTGTCCAGCCCCAGACATCACTGACATAGAGAACTCTACTGTCCAGCCCCAGACATCACTGAGGTAGAGAACTCTACTGTCCAGCCCTTGACGTCACCAAGGTAGAAAACTCTACAGTCCAGACGCTGACTGGCATTTTAGCAACCACTTAGTTAAACATACATAGGATCTTTGTCACATATGCTCTTCTACACAGACTTGCTTGGTCAGCAGCTTCCCTTTAAGGGCAATTACCAAATAGATAAATTTTGCCTTTAACCATGATGTCAATTTGGTTTTCTCCTGTATAACATGAGTGGAGCTCGTGCAGTAGATCCTGGAGCACAGAGGGAGGATGTTAAAGTGAAGTGGCACAAGATGTGTAGGAACAACGTGACACCTCAGAAAATGGTAGGATGAGGACGATATATATTCTCCTGGCTCACGGACGGCAAAGCTTAGAACATTTTATTCATCTGCAATTCAGCTCCCAGGTGGAGTTCCTGTCTTGTTCGTGCTCTCAGCGAGCAGACAGGCACAAAGAGCAGTGATGATTTAAATAGGGGACGTGGGCGAGCAAGGAAGATATTTCCCTCAAGGGGGACCCAAGACGTAGCCTCAAAGCAGGAAAAAAATTTAAGAGTTTTTGACGATGGGAGGAAGCCTGTCCTTGCTCTGTGGTATCTCTAGATGCTAAAAACGACCTCAGGAGCAATGGCTTCCAGCCTTCCTTCTACTGAAGAGTCCACAAATAGTCTTTAATGGAGGGTAATGTCATTTTAAAGGGGTTTTCCACTTTAGATATTTATAGTATATCCAAAACATATGCCATAAATGTCTGATAGTTCGGAGTCCCACCTCTGGGACTTGTTACCCTGCATACTGTAAGCTAACGTAGCTGGTGTCACTGCATACAGGAGAAGACCAAATGGACAAGTGGTTGACAGGCGGTATTATATGTTTACTGTGTGTGGCACTGCGGCTGGCACTATTATATGGACACGGTGGGTGGCAGTATATGGACACGGTGGGTGGCACTATTAGATGGACATTATGACAGGATTGCAGCACTGATTGCTAAGGGCAATAAGGCTGGATCTAGGCACAGGATCAGTGAAATACTTTGGCTCACCAGAGTAAAGCCGGTCTTGTCGCCCGCTCTGCAAAAATGAAAGCTACGCTGTGATTGGTTGTTAAAGGCACCACGCTGGTCTTACTCTTCATTTTGATAACTGTGGGAAGCATCCTGGACCTATATCGAGGCTCTGCTGGTTTCCTGTTACCAGACAGCAATGCATTGTGGGAGAGCTGATGGCATTTAGAGCTGCTAGGTCACATGTCTGACGGTGGGGTGGGGCTTAAAATTGTCTGTTTCCAAGGGCAACCAGTAGAACCTAGAAAACAGCTAGGTATCTGGATGCAGAAAATATAAAATAACTCTGACTTTTGTGAAGGAACATCGTGCAATCTTACTCTGTGAAATGTAGTAATCTTGAGGCATAAAATCGGCTTTGTGGGCTATACATCTGTCTTGGCATAAAATGTTTTATGTGCTACAAAATCAATTTTGCCGCTACATAATCAGTTTTGTGGTACAAAAGCGATGTTATATTTAATGCCTATTTTACGCATACCATCCATGTTCCATCACACATCAGCACCGATTCTGCTGCACAATGTCCAAAGCAGAGTTTCAGGAGCTAATACCAGTAGATCCAAAAAAGTCTGGACATGTATGTTCATCTACACCTCACCGCAGACCACAAAATATACAACAAAACTTTTAAAAAAAATAAAACACAATTTGGGGTTCACAATGTATCCCCATGTAATACAATGTCTAGCTCTGACTATTGTTCTTAACGTTGCATTGTTCTTCAGACCGGTGGAAACATGTTAGTCCTTGACTTGACTCGTACAATCCTCGTCAATGTTCTTTACACTATTACAATAAATTATCTGTGCGTTACTTCCACATTGCCCGGCCCTCTTCACACTCTCAGAACAACATATTGTTTTATAACGTTGCGAATCAGTAGTTGGAGAGAGAAAAACTTTCCTTCAAACCATGTAATAATTCCTGCTCGAAGACTCACCGACAGTGTTCTGTTCAAGCTGATCTCCACGATTCGAATGGTTTATAAAGCATTCTTCACATAAATTTGGCCAAAAGGTGGCAGTGTGATATGTCCTTATCCTACAGCTGGTGTCAATTATGGGGAGGCCAAAAATAATGTCCAGAGCACTACTTTACCATCATCCTAGATGTTATGGACTGGATGTAGTCTAAGGGATCTCCTGGCCTTCAGCCTTAACCCCTTTCTAAGAGGTCTGGTCTTGGCTACAGGAGGATTCCCAGAATAGCTATGGATTAGTGGCAATGGCACAGATGCAGCAATGGTGTAGTCAAGATCATGGGCAAGGGTAGTCACCGGGAAATAAGTCTGGATGCGACAGGCCACAGGGTGAGCAGGCAGGAACGTTGCGAAGGGTCAGAACCAAAAGTAAGATGATGCCTACCAGCCTTCCAAATGAAGAGAGAAAGGCACAGGTCAATCAGCAGTCAAGACCAGGATTAACTGGAATAGGAACAGGAGTCAGGAAGACTCAACCTCAATGGGCCAACTGGCCTGACATCATCCTTGAGCTTTGATTGGCATATGATGGCACTGAGTTGCCACGAGTCAAAGCAGCAGGGTCTTGACAACTAGAGCAGGAAAATAGGAAGTATTTTATTACCCAGTAACGGGGCTTGGCCATTGGCAGTGACCACGGCCGCTCATGGTGACACACCAGCAACTGGGCGAGGTAACACTAGCTAAGATGAAGCAATATGGTGCTCCTCAGGCAATAAGCAAGTGACACTGATGTCCTGTACTAATCATCAGCCAGTGGTGGGTGGCTGGCTAATAGCTGGAATTCACCTATATTATTACGCTTTTGAAACTGGCTGCAGAATAAAACGGTACTCCAATCTACAGTCGTTCTGAGAACGAGAAAACATGCCACCCACATGGACCTGATTCTGCAGCTCTGTTCATGACCACAAAGGGTTACTGTGAAGAGTCTCGTCGCCAAGTCCTAGCTTCCGCAGCAGGATTTTTTTTTTGTGTCAGTGATTTTTCTTTTCCACAATTAATTTAATTGACTGAGATAGGTAAGGAAGCGGAGCAAAGGGTGTACTTAAAGTATGCTTTTAGTAAATTAAACTTTTCGAGATCTGTAAATTAATAAAATATATTTTGTGCTGCTCAACTTGTAGCCTCCGCGAACTGACAAACGATAAAACTTAGGCTACTTTCACACTGGCGTTTTGGCTTTCCGTTTGTGAGATCCGTTCAGGGCTCAGCGGCCCAAAACGGATCAGTTTTGCCCTAATGCATTCTGAATGGAAAGGGATCCGCTAAGAATGCGTCAGTTTGCCTCCGTTCCGTCTCCATTCCGCTCTGGAGGCTGCCTGCAGCATTTTGGTGTCCGTCTGACAAAACTGAGCCAAACGGATCCGTCCTGACACACAATGTAAGTCAATGGGGACGGATCCGTTTTCTACTACGCAATCTGACACAATAGAAAACGGCTATGTTAAACATAATATAAACGTATCCGTTCTGAACGGATGCAGACGTTTGTATTATCTGAACGTATCCGAGTGTGAAAGTAGCCTAATACAAACGGATCTGATCATGACAGATGCATGTGGTTGTATTATTGTAACGGATCCGTTTTTGCAGATCCATGACGGATCCGTGAAAGTAGCTTTAGCCTATGGATCACAATACAAACTGCAAGCAGAGCTGGGATGTTTGTGCAAGCTACAAGGCTGTGTGTCAGGAGGCTTTTAAAGGGGCAGTCACTGCTAAGAGGCATCTACTTATCCTTAGGAAGGGATTTGGTGGCACTGGCCGGCCATCTTTCACAATGGCAGATTTCAACTGCCCGATCCTATTGTTCTTGGAGGAGATAAGACACCGCTAGAGTCTCTCTCCCTGTGCATGTGTAGGGCAGGTGGGGACAATGACTATATAATGCCTACGGCCAGCCCTTGCGGAGCTACAGGAGAAAGGTGGCAGGTGAACCATTTAGGGTCTATGGAAAGGTGGATGACCACGTCTATGGTGTAGCAATGGCTAAAATTAGTAGTCACCCGGCAGGAAACCAAGGGATGATTTTGATGTCGGCAATGCCCTCAATGCCAGCTGTGTGCTGAGAAAGGTGTATCAGCAGCTCTTTGGTCTGACAACATATTGCGCTTATTAAGCTTAATCCCTGCCAGAAGCACAACCTGTGCCCATCCCTGGCACCGGGAAACCAGGCTGGATCAGATACCTGGAGCTGGCTGATCTGCGGTTTAAAAAAAATGGTAATTAGGAATCAAAAGCGTTAGACAATGGCACTTTCTAATGGGAGACCGCCAGAGGTCTAATCTGGGTGATGGTACGAATAAGGGTTGCAGGCTATATAGCGAACGGGAAAAATATACATGAAATTATTGGATTTGCTTCATTTTTTGCCTCCACGTGTCCCCAAATTCCCTTATAAGCGGTCAGGGTAAAGTCCTCTGCACTGTAAAAGCCTCATAGGATCCTGCTATAGCGCACAGTGCAATCGATAACCTGTTAGCCCCCAGGCAGCCAGCCGTTCTGTGCTTTAACCTCGGAGACTGAATCAAGCTGCATCTCTCTGGAAACATGACTGCTATTGATCGGCCTGAATGCTTCCTAGGAGGGAGGGAGGGGGTGCGATTGCGTTTAGCCCTACAGTTAACGCCAATTACTCCCTGTGGGCTGCCTGCTGTCTGCGCAGAAATGAAAGAGATCAGCCACCGCAGCACCCAGAGCTCCCCCCACCGCCCCTCCAAATTCTCATTTCGGGAACGCTACCTGATTAGGTGTCAGCACAGAACGGTGCACGGATAGGTGAAATACTGTGATTTTAAAGGGATTTTTCACTGCCATTAAGTATCAACCCTAAACAATGGTGTGGTCAGTGCCACCACAACAGCTGCCTCAAGCATTGCTCTTGGGTCGGGGCTTTAGCTGGAATAGGTTGGCACGTCGCTTATAGAAGATTCAGTTATCCATTTTGTCATTTATTCATTCACGAGGAGGGTTTCATTGACAGGTCCCACATGTCCGCAGACGTGGAAACGTGGCGGCATCTGTGTCATCGTTACATCGACGACGTCTCTGTTTCCCAGCTGAAACCCACCAGTCACACAGGGTTTCATACAGTACAGCGGCCTGATAAGTCTCAAATGAAAAGTTGTGTGTTGCCCATAGCAAGCCATCGGTGCCAGTCTATTTGCTTTCTATATTTCGTGCCCTAAATGGCACCTAAAAGTCGGCTTTTGTGGCTCAATATCTTAAAGGGGTTGCCCGGGCTACAGAAATTGACAACCTATCCTCACGATAGTTCACCATAACCAAATCGGTGGGGGTCCGACGCCCAGCACCCTCACAGATCAGCTGTCCGATTTTGAAGCTGTACTGTGCACGGAGCTGAGTAGTGGCTGTGCCCGGGTACGTTGAGCAGCAGCATGCCAGCGCTGGACGCTACATGGTGTATGGAGCCGTCGGCGTCCACTCTGTACACCGTATAGTTTCTGGTCCTGTGGTCGGTGGGGGGTGCTGGGTGTGGACCCCACACTGATTTCATACTGATGTCTTGTGGTGTAGTCGGGACAACCCCTTGGATTTTCACCACATTAGGTTCTCTTTAGACACCGTCAGAGATTAAACACTGGGCGCAACTGCACCCATTAAATTGCCTCCTTAGATGCCACCTTCACCTCCTGTTTCTTGGATGCAAGGAACTCTGTTATACCTCCTTCTTGGCTCTGAGAAAGCCCAAAAGAGGGAAGGAACATGTCTTATTATCTACTGTCCAGAACCCCACTTTGGGGGTCACAATCAAGCCCACTGGTGTAGTATTGTAGTAAACGTTCCCTTTTAGAAAAATCAATGCGGAGCATTGGCATCCCTTCATCAGAAGCTATTTCAGCTAGAGGATCAATGAAACTGAGGTTGATATATAAACTACCTTTGCTTTATGGACAGATTATTATGTTTTATGCTTTTTTTAGACCCTCGGCTATCACGCCGTGCTTTCAGTAACAAATCAGTGATTACGGTCTCAATAAAAAGTCTTAATGTAGTAACGTTTTACATTTTTATTGCATTATATTTTATTTCATTGCCTTTTTATTTCTTTTCTGTTTCAGCCCTGCAGCCTCGCTTCCTCCAGGAGCCTAATGACCAGACGGTGGTAGCCGGGCAGAGGGTAGTCCTAACATGTGTGGTGCTCAATTACTCGGGGATTGTACAGTGGACCAAAGACGGACTGGCGCTCGGTCTGGGCAATCTAAAGAGTAAGGCTGGAGTTTTTGTTTTTTGTATTCGACATCCATGTATTCTAGCAATGTACAGGTTAACGGACGTGCACGCTACATGGTGTCAAGATCCTCTCCCTATCCTCACAAGGCCCCAGCGAACACCTTCTACATCAGGACTGGCTCTTCCAGGCGTCCCCATCCATCAATTACTGCCTCTTCTGCCCCCCGCCAACTGCTTCAGCTCCACAAAACCGCAGGCAGCAATTTATTCCCCGGCCCTGCACACAGCTCCAGGATTCTGCTGACTAACCAAAATTGCTCCAAATACTTCATTTTGTTGGCGTCCTGTTGACACAGTGATCGATGCCAAGAGCTCTGCAGCTCCGAGAGGCTCTGACTGGGGAGGCCAGATAAGCCCGGGGTATGCTCGAGGGTGAGCCTCTCCTGACGCTGGGTTACAGGACACCTCAGATGTCTATATTTATTGGCATCAGAAATAAAAATTTATAATTTTAAGTAAATGTTCTATTAGTTCTATATTTATAATAACGGGTATTATTTATCTGGCTTTTATTATAAGGTAAAGCACAGGCCAGGTTGTATACCTTTATAATTAGGGGTGTCACCCACAGCAACCAGATTGCAGCTTTCATTTTGGTTGCTATGGGCAACCTTTTGTCAAATTTATCTAGTAACCTAGGGCGGAGGCTGTTAGGCATATATACTCCATTGGGGCCCTTAAAGGGAGTCTGTCACCTCCAAAATCATCTTCCAAGTAAGCGTACCGCCATGTTGTGTAGGTGTCCTGAAACAGAACTGTGCCTTCCTTGTGAAAATCCAGTCCTCTAATCCTGAGAGATGCTTCTTTTTATTTTTATGCAAATAATAATTTTGGTGCACTATGGGTGGGGCTGCTCAATTCAGTGCACTGTGGGTAGGGTGTCTTAGTTTGGTGCAACATTACTCCATCGTGATATGAGAAAGACGAATCGCCATAATGAGATTTCAGAGCCAGCAGCGATGACGTAGGCGAAGCCAGGTGCATCAAAGTGAGCGGTGCATCAAAGTGAGAGGCAAGATTTTCACAAGAAAGGTATGGTTATTTTGGGGGGGGCACCAAAACTTTGATTCTTTTTAAGTGAGCACCACTTATCTCGAAGCAACCTGACAGGTTAACCCCTTCCTGGCCTCTGCTGTACATGTACAGCGAAGTCGGGTCTTTAAAGATGGCGCATGAACCAGAGCACAGCAGGCGCTAGGTTTTAAACTGCAGACACCTGGGGCTAATGTCTGTCATCGGCATTAATGCTGGTCACAGACAGTTAACCCCTCAGATGCCAAAGTCAACTGTGACCATGGCATCTGAGAAGCTTTTCCCTGGGAGCGCTGTGCTCCCAGGGCCCGAACGGCTCCGCTGTGCAGTGATGAAGCTGTTGGTTTGCTGTGGTAGCCTCAGTCCCTCTGAAGGATCCAAGGCTACCACAACATAGAAACGTATTTAATGTCCCACAGGCTACAATGGCAATTCACTGCAGTCTATAGGACAAGCAATCCAACGATCAAATGCTCAAGATACTTAAACGAGTTAATATAAGTGTAAAAAAAATGTAAAAAGTTGTTAAAAATTTTAATCACCCCCTGCAATAAAAAAAACCGAAAAAATAAATAAAGACCGCCGCATCCCAAAATGCCCGTACTATCCAAATATAAACATATTTATCCCATAAAGTGAATACCATAACATAAAAAAAAGTCAAAATGGCTGATTCAAAATTTTTTCATTGCTTCACCTCCCCCCCAAAATTTTATAACAATTAGTCAAAAAGCATACACACTCCAGTATCAGTGAAAACTGCAGACCGCCCTGCAAAAATGAGCCCTCACACAGCTCCAAAAACATAACTATAAAAAAAAGTTATGGCAGTCAGAATATGGTGACGCAAAGTTAATATTTTTTTTTAGAAGTATTTAAACACAAGAAAAACTATATAAATGTGGTATCTCTGTAATTGTAAAGACCTGGAGAATGAAGAGAACAGTCAGTTTTACTTTATGGGGAAAAGCTGTCAAAACAAAACCCAAAAAACTGTGGCAGATTTTTTTCCCAATTTCCCCCCAGCTTCTCACTGCATCTTATAGAATGTGTGGGCAGATAAGAACCATTTGGCCCATCTAGTCTGCCCAATATACTATCTTATGCAATATTCAATGGCGCAGTTAGAAAGTACAGCTTGGGCTGCAGAAAAACAAGCCCTTACATGGCTAAGTGAACGGAAAAGTAAAAAGTTAGGGCTCTGGGAAGGCAGGCAGTAAAAAATGAAAAAGCAAAAACAGAAAATCCCAGGGTCTTGAAACGGTTAAAATCTAACCTATCTTACCCCCCCCCCCCCCCCCCCCCCCAATGGCAGGCATCAGAGACTACAGGCGTTAGGTTAACGGTGGATCCCCCATCAAAATGCGCTGGGGCAATTCCAGACAAAGATGGGAAAATTTAATATTGCTATGCACACCCCCCCAAAAATATACTGTTGGGGAATGGCAGCCATCAGCCCAGGAGACTGGTGGAACTTTAATACCCCCCACCAGCCCTATGGCAGAACAGATGAGTGAACTCTATAGGCGTATGGAGATCCCGAGTAGTCACTTAGTGACAGCAGGGCCTGTTGCTAGGCAACAATCGCACCTACACAGTAATAACCACCCTGTGAAATATAGATATGAGCTCACAGCATCAAAATGTAACGCACCTGTAAACAGGTAGAGCCACATTTTTATGCCAGTCTTTGCCCTTTTATGTTCCCGGGCCACATGTAGGTGCCTCTGTAGGCTGGGGGGGGGGGGGGGGGGAGATATCCTCACGCCCTGCTCTTCATGTTATAGGTCTTTCCCACATGAAAGCGCTGAAGGCGTCACCCCCGACACAGGGTAGCTATGGTGCTATAGTATCTTATTATCCACTGTGAGTAATATTCTGCGCACAATGGCCCTATTAATATAGAAGTCGCCCACATACACCAGGGCAGCCATTTGGTGGGCAGAACCAATATTTATTCAAATTCACCCCATATTTAACTTGGGTGTATTTGTTTTACTGTATACATTTTGAACCTGCAATGGGAGTGACTGCAGCTGACCCCAATATCCATCAAAGGGGTTGTTTGTAGTTTACAAAAAATAAATTCATATTGTCTGTTAGCGAATTCTGGGTTAATATTGGAGGCCACCTCTGATCCCCACCTGGAAAGCGGTCTCTCTGGAGGACCTGTCTTTTATTATACAAGATATTCACTGATTTGTATGGACACTGTGTAATGCTTCACTTCCCCTGTGGTGGCGCTGCAGGAAAACTGAACACTTACTGCCAGGTTCCTCCACAGGTTACAGTTGATAGCTGTGGTCCCAGCATCGGGACCCTTTTGTGATCTGTTTATTGTCAAAAGACCTGTACAAGAAGGAACATTTCTCTTAAGCGGCGATACAATCAATGGTGTCCAGGAACATGAGATATGGTGTGGTTCTATGGCTTAGGGGGAAGGAGTTCGCCAAAGCTTTTATCTCCTAAGGGTTATGGCCTCCTGGGCCATCATTTTTAGCCAAGGGTAGAAACGTTCCCTCCATGTCATAGTGACAGCTAAACCAACTCTACAGTGTGGCAACCCCACAAAATGGCTGTCCATATGTCAGCTTCTTGGACAGTGAGATATGGACTTCACAGTGGCCATATCTGAGGTTTTTTTTGGGAGGGGATGTGGTGCTACATCAGTGCTGTGGCCCTTTGATTCTCGTTCTCAGTACCCCTTTAAAGCAACCCTTAAGTCCAACCCTAACACGTCTAGTCAACATACTGGGAGCCCTTGGTTCTGGTCCCTTGTTGGATTCCTTCCAGACTTGCCCATGCAGAGCGCTGTAGGAAAGTCTAACACACGCCCTTTCCTTGGCTTAACCAGTGCATGATGTAGACTTTTCTTCAGTGCTCTTCGTGGTGATATCTGAGACAGTGGTGCCATCTTGGAGGGAATCTAATAGGGAACCAGAATGGAGAAAAAGCGAGCACCGGGTATGTTGACAAAACATGTATCATTCACCAGCCAGCACCATGATGGCGTATTATGGTGAGACGATATAGTCTTCTCTCTGCAAATTGGCGGGGCTCCATAAACCAGTAACTAAAAAAAAAATATAAAAAATTGGCACAGCACACTGAAGAACACTGGAACCTTTTTGGACATTATGAGTTCTATAAGCAGTGCCCAACCCCAAAATTTTTTTATGACCTGTCAGGTTATAAATTTTGGTGAACTCCCCATTTAAAAGGTAACTATTTTAGCATATGGTACTGCTGCAGCATCATTATTATGCATAAAGCAATCTTTAGTTTCTTCACATACCACCGTTTTCCTTGAGTTTTTTCCCCTTAGTTACGGCTGTTTTGAATCCTACAATATGAGTATCTTCTCAAGATGGCTCCTCTGCCAGTTCTCTGAGGCCAAAACTGCCTTCCCTCACTTCCCATACACACTTGCTGTAGCCAGCAGCTTCCTGCCAGCCAATCAGATTGGATTACTGAAAGACACGCCTCCTCACTCTGAAAGCTAATGCAGGCATGCAGTGTGAAGGACCGCCCCTCTGTCTTCTGTTTACATTAAGTCGGGAGACAGATGAGCCCGAGCAACGGTCTTTTAAGGGAGCAATGGAAAGGGACAGGAGACATTAATGAAAGCTGTTATTATAAGGTAATTACAGATCTTTAAGCAATCATTGACAGACTAACTGAAGTATACATGCCTAGCTCTAATAAACTAGCAAATAAAAAAAATATGATCGTTATCCTTTAAGGCGCAACACTCTATGATGGCCAAGCGTTAAGATAAATGGCTTTAGTCTACAATGATGAGCCGGCAGCAGCCTGTTCTTTATCAGCCCGGTAATATCTGAGACAATGAGCTTTCAGCTGGTCTAAAACGACAACCCACACCTCGTGAACATCTATCTCCCTGCTGTCTCCATCCATATGTGCCATAAACGACGCCAAGCTAGTGTAACACTGCCACCTATAGGCACATCTAGGAAATGCAATTATCAAAAGGTAAGGTCACGTCCAGAGAGAAGTGTCTGGCATATAGAGCTAAGGGGGAATAAAATTGGGCTTGGCTTTCAAGTAAGGGACCTTACAGACGTTACAGCACAGCAACCATAACCACCATCAACCGCCTCATAAGATTAAAGCCAGCCGTATATATATAGTATGCCCGTCCTCTGCCATATTGTACATATATTGGCCGGGGAGTGCACAGTAAATTATATATCTTCTCTCTCGTCCTTCTATGCAGTCTGGCCGCGCTATCAAATCGTTGGAAACCCGGACGCGGGGCAGTACAACCTGGAAATTACCCACGCCGGCATTGACGATGATGCCAATTTCGAATGCCAAGCCACCGAAGCTGCCCTGAGATCCAAAGGAGCTAAACTGAACGTGTTAAGTAAGGATATGAAGACGTCCTAATTCCAGTGATGGAGCATGGCCGGGTTTACCACACATCAGCAATACTTAAGCGATTGCGTTTTTCGGTGCTGTCAGACATCAGCATGATTGATCTCGCAGGAAATATTGATTGGCTGAGTTGGATTCTTTCCTCCAGTCGTTATTGTTTCCACCGAGATAGTCTGGCGCCAAAGCTGTCTAGAAGGGCTTCTGTAACAGGTATGAAAGTCCCATAGATATGTTCATCCTGAACTTCCTGGTTCATAAACAGTAACCACTGGCTGCTACACAGGCAGGGCTGCAGGGCATGGGTTGCTCCCTTTGCTAACAGCTTCTGTAGAAGTTGGGGTTCTGGAGCCTTAGGAGATATGTATGTCTTCTGCTCCACATTGATGCTTTCTCACAGCTAAAATGGCTTTGTGTTTACACAGTGGGTGCAGCTCCCACCCCACCTCGCCAGGTCCTCTTGTTCGGTGCAATCCAGAGCATGCTGTAGCCTGTACGGTGACAATTAGCAGTCAGCCAGGCAGAAAAGCTTCCAAGTGCTTGCCCTCCCAGCAACAATTTCAAAGATGGAGAGCGCAACAAAGACTTCATTGTCCAAGATTTGTGCTCTGGATATTTTTTTCCTCTAACCTATTTCACTGTACGTAGCTTCATGCAGTCACAACTCTTATTAGTGTCTCTGCACTATGCGCGATGGCAGTAGGTGTTCTCCAGCTCTCCTTGATGTTGCCATCAATAGCAAACAAGAGTGCTCAGTTATGAAAGCAGGTTCTGCCTTGGCAGGAGGGTCGGAGAGAATCTACCAAGCACCACTAGTGGTTTATACCGTCAGTCTAAGCTCAATCAAATTCCGTTTTCTAGGTGTTCTCATTTTCCAGTAGAGTAGATATTGCTGTTACACATGTGGTAAGGCGCCCCCTGCTGTTCCCTTGATTCCATCCATGTCCAGTGCCGATGGTCACGCATGCTCAGAAGCTCAGTCCAGTCACCTGAATACTCTTGTGCACGAGCAGAGGATTGACTTCTGCCGTTGTGCAGACCAGTAAGAATCCGCGTACAAGAAGCAGCTTCTTCTCACCAGCACTGGACACATTAGGTGGACGATCTAAGAAGGGATCAAAAGGACAGCAGGGGACACCATACCATAAGACACTGGAGCATTCTTTAAATAAATCCAATTAGAAACTTGTTGTTGTTTTGGGTGATCTAAGAAGAACAGTCAATAAGATCTTCCAGGAATCACCATCTGATTGGTGGTGGTCCGACTACTAGCACCCCCACCGATCAGCTGTTTAAAGGGGTTGGAGCAATCAGATGAGCCCCATAGTATACCAGACACAGTGCCATGCAGTGTATAGTGGCTATGCTTGGTATTGCACCTTCCCACAGGTCAACAGCTAATTGGTGGCTCGGGAATCAGACCCCCACCGATCAGATATGGATGACCTATCATGAGGATAAGTCATCAGTATTTGAGTCTCAGAAAAGAAGAGGGCAACATGGGAGATCTGAGAAGTGGATGGGATAGACATCAATTAGTTGGTCTTTTTTTATGCTGACATATTTTCTCTGTATTTCCAGTTCCTCCAGATGACCCTATTATAGAGAACGGCTCAAAGGAAATCCTTCTAAGAGCTGGGACCCCAACTAACCTCACCTGCCGGGCTGAAAATGCCAAGCCTGCCGCCTCTATAGAATGGTTCAGAGACGGGAATCCACAGGAAGGTGCTGTTACCAGCACGGTGAGTGGTAGCCCCGGGCCACGTGTGCCTCTGTACTGTACAGGCTGTATCTTCCTCGACGGAAGCCTTTGTTCTTTTTCATCAAGTCCTGCCCTTTCGGTGTGATTTAGCCCTGTGGCAGACATGCTAGCCCTGGAAAGCACAAGAGATTTTGATCTGTACTGCAGAGCCAACATAAAAGGTCTTTGTGGAAGTATCTGTCTTCAGTTCTTCCAAAGATAGACATCTGAGGTGACCAGAGCAGCGCTGATGAAACTTGCAACAATACCTTCTTTATTCGAGAAGAAGCCTTGGCTGTGTCCATCTCCCAGCCGAGGAAACGTCTATCACGCCTTTCTTATCACCGCGGAAAACGAACATTGTAGGCTTATGGGACAGGATTTAATCCAGCCGTTCCCTTCTCGAACATGGAGACCAAATGTTCTCCTCACCCCTGATGGAATCATCGATATAAAAAAAAATGGTCACAGGGAAACAGAGTCAGTCTTCCCCTGAGATGAGCGAATTTCCGCTTATATTATGCGGAGATCTTCTATCGTTGTCATCTTCTGTTGGCATAAACCTTTCGGCATCTATGGGGTCGGTGTGGTAATTAAAATGAATCTGTATCATGTTTCACATTGAGGCAAACAGAAAAACTCCCATAAATAAAAATTGTCAGTGGCCAAGTGGGGACAAAACTCCCTTCGGCCATGGTAGGACTAATAGAAGGGGGTACATCCAGGCAGGTAGTAAAAGTCAAAATAAGGTGGGGGGCCAAATTAGATGTAAATTGTAAAATATCATTTCTGACGCGTTTCGGGAGCTAATCCTTCAAGGAAAACCAATTTCTATTCGTGCGCGAAATGCGTTTGAGAGCAATATTTATATATATATTTTTAAATCTAGAAATAAAGAACATTATTGACATTGCAGATTTTCTACTTTTCATTTTGGTATGTGGAGACAAGAAGTATCAACAGACGGGAGGTGAAGTCTCAGCACTAGATTAAGCTGCTAGATGGATAATGATATATTCTAAATGTATTTTATTCTGTTTTGCTGCTGAAGGGATCACGCCCCCTTGGCTGACGCGTTTCGGGTACACCATTTTTACTCGAGTCTTATTCATATACAAAACGCGTTACAAATTATGGGATTTTGATTAATTGTACCACAGATGGGACTAATAATGCGACAGATTGGAGGGTGTCAAAATACAACTGCGTCATCCTTGATTTCTCTTCACAGATGGTTCTGTCGGATGGAAAACGCGAGACCACAACGAGCTACCTACTGATCGTCCCTACAGACCAAGACATTGGAAGAGTCTTCACCTGTAAGACGTCCAATGACGCCATTCCAACCGGAAAGGAGACCTCCGTCAAGCTGGACGTTCACCGTGAGTCCACCTTCTCTAGTAGTCTGCCCTATGACATATCTGCTATAAGTGCTCCCTGTTCTCCGAACCCCCCCCCCCGACGTACACTATGGCTATACAATCCTGCATTTACATAGATGTATGTCAGCGCAACTGAAGACAATTTACTTAATAGCATTTATCTAATCTAGGCTTATTTTCCATGCACGGCGCCCAGTGCCAAGTGAATTCAGATGAGAGGAGAGGGACAATACATCTCTGTGATGGTGATTTAAGATATCCTCAGCCATTTATCGCTGGCAGGTAGAAAGGACGGGCTGCAATCTGTCTATGGCAGCGCATACGTGATGCACAACTTACACTTATCATATCTGCAAAGGCAGAAAATACAAACAAAATGATTATTGAAGGAAGACAATTGGTTAAATTCATGAGATCCAGAGGTGTCACCCGCCAGCAGCGGCACCAGTTGCTAGGCAGCCATATAAGCTGGTGCTTGTGAAAACAATTCATTGGGGACTCTATAATTAAATGGAAATACTGCTGTTTCCCTTTAAGTGGCAATAACCTGACAACCCCAGTATATGTGAATTAAAGGAGATGTTCACCCTCTAATATTATACTATTTACAGTTAACATACTCAATCTACATGAGAACCGAGTCTGTGTACATACATTACTTATCCTGTACTGATCCTGAGTTACATCCTGTATTATACTCCAGAGCTGCACTCACTATTCTGCTGGTGCAGTCACTGTGTACATACATTACTTATCCTGTACTGATCCTGAGTTACATCCTGTATTATACTCCAGAGCTGCACTCACTATTCTGCTGGTGCAGTCACTGTGTACATACATTACTTATCCTGTACTGATCCTGAGTTACATCCTGGATTATACTCCAGAGCTGCACTCACTATTCTGCTGGTGCAGTCACTGTGTACATACATTACTTATCCTGTACTGATCCTAAGTTACATCCTGTATTATCCTCCAGAGCTGCACTCACTATTCTGCTGGTGCAGTCACTGTGTACATACATTACTTATCCTGTACTGATCCTGAGTTACATCCTGTATTATACTCCAGAGCTGCACTCACTATTCTGCTGGTGCAGTCACTGTGTACATACATTACTTATCCTGTACTGATCCTGAGTTACATCCTGTATTATACTCCAGAGCTGCACTCACTATTCTGCTGGTGCAGTCACTGTGTACATACATTACTTATCCTGTACTGATCCTGAGTTACATCCTGTATTATACTCCAGAGCTGCACTCACTATTCTGCTGGTGCAGTCACTGTGTACATACATTACTTATCCTGTACTGATCCTGAGTTACATCCTGTATTATACTCCAGAGCTGCACTCACTATTCTGCTGGTGGAGTCACCGTGTACATACATTACTTATCCTGTACTGATCCTGAGTTACATCCTGTATTATACTCCAGAGCTGCACTCACTATTCTGCTGGTGCAGTCACTGTGTACATTACATTACCTATTCTGTACTGATCTTGAGTTACATCCTGTATTATACTCCAGAGCTGCACTCACTATTCTGCTGGTGCAGTCACTGTGTACATACATTACTTATCCTGGACTGATCCTGAGTTACATCCTGTATTATACTCCAGAGCTGCACTCACTATTCTGCTGGTGCCGTCACTGTGTACATACATTACTTATCCTGTACTGATCCTGAGTTACATCCTGTATTATACTCCAGAGCTGCACTCACTATTCTGCTGGTGCAGTCACTGTGTACATACATTACTTATCCTGTACTGATCCTGAGTTACATCCTGTATTATACTCCAGAGCTGCACTCACTATTCTGCTGGTGCAGTCACTGTGTACATACATTACTTATCCTGTATTATACTCCAGAGCTGCACTCATTATTTTGCAGTATGCAGAGCTAAGCTCTCCCAGAATTCCCTGCTTGTTCACTGTCTGTGCAGTAATGTTAGGACAATCTAACTGTCCTGTGGCATTATAAAAGCTCAGCGTGGCTGTTGACAAGCTTTGACTGTTCCCCATGACAAACAGCAGAATTTTGAATGCAGCTCTGTAGTTTGATACCTTTTTTAATACATGTTTTGTGTAGATGAATCTGTGGGTCATCATCTCTCTGTCAAATGTTAAATATTCTACTAAACTGTTTTAGGTCAATCTGTATCTAGAAAAGCTGGGTGACAACCAGTAGATCTGCCATGATGACTCCCAAAAGGGGTAGTCACCGAGATTCATTAGAAAATTGAATGGCAGATCTGCCTAGTAATATAGTGATATTAGCAGGGAGCAGATCTGCCTTGTCTGCATGTGGAAAAGCTGGGTGACAATATACATTCTTTACCGTCCTGTATTAACCCTATCATGTCCTTGCTCTTTACAGACCCGCCCACTGTCACTCTGTCCATCCACCCCCAAACAGTGCTAGAGGGTGAACGGGTGCGATTTACCTGCATGGCCACCGCTAACCCAGCCATTAAAGGTTACAGGTCAGTACCATTCTCGCCACCGCCAATCAGATCGCACAGTTGCGCTACGTCTTTAATATCTGGCCATTATTCAGCAAAATTTAATATAACAAAATCTCTAGCGGGCGTTCATTTCCTAATGGCTGAGTCGTGTTTTCTCTGCAGCAGGGACCTGACGGCTAAGCTCTGCCAACCCGCGTCGCTGCCAACAAGGCCGACGCCATATTGAATGAAGTGCAGCGCTGGACACATTTGATTAATTAGAAAAATGAGAAGGCGGCTGATTTACCGACCTCGCCGTCAGCAGGTTTCCTTCCTCGCAAACAGGACCCCACCTTGATTTTTTCACAGTCATGGGATGGCGCTTACCCCCAAAATAAAGGGACCGCTTCCGTGTCAAGCTGTCGTTAAGGACCTGCCGCTCTCTTGACTTGTCCGTTTCCATAATATAATCTTGTTCCTCTGTTATTCCTCCTGGAAACGTATAAAGGAATTGAGCTGTGGTCGTTACCAGTTGGGGATGTGTCTTTATACTGGACTGTGCAGATCCATCCGTACTGCCCAGTCGTGCATTTCCAGGAAGATCAACAGAGGGACAACAGACAGTTCTAAGAGAAGAAGCTCATTGCATGTCGGCAATCGGAGGTTTTGAGGTCTCTTTAGCCTCCTTCTGACCTTCGCCGTGGACTGGGACATCAATCCACCACCCGAGTCCACAGCGGCGACAGGAGGTGTAGCAGAGGCGCGCCCTGGCTGTCCATTAAACACCTTATCTGAGGAATTTAATGCCGTTTTATTTTACGATCCTGTTTACTGCCAACTGCTTCTGTTTTACAACCATGCATATTTAAAGCGAGCGGGTGTATTAATGTTTTATTTATCGCTGCCTTCAAGAGCGCCTATTATCCCGCGTGTTTGTGTAGTGTGGGCCATAAGTGGAGACGGGGGTCCGCGGTGGAGGCGGGGGGGGGGGGGGGGGGGCAGGGGAATCCCGCCAGATCCTGCTCTGAATTACCATTCAAACCTCTTAAAGGGACAAGCTAAGAAAAAAAAAAAGCTAGGACAGAAAATGCACTGCTTGTCTTGCTTGAATATGGGCGTGACCTACTGTTCTGTTCATGAATATAATGCCAGAATGGCAGTCAAGACTGACACTTCCACAGGCTGCAAATCTAACAATGTACAATTCAAGCTGAAAACTATGTGCCTTTCTCTTTCTCAGGTGGGCCAAAGGGGGCGTCATCATCGAAGCGGCCAGGGAAAGTTCGTACGAGACGCAGGTGGATTATACTTTTTTCACGGAGCCGGTCTCGTGTGAAGTGCACAACGAGGTCGGAAGCACGAACGTCAGCACTCTGGTGGATGTGCAGTGTAAGCGATGTAGGACTATACTCCCCAGCACGCCCTGTCAGTCAGGACTGCATGCTGGGACAAATCCATATGACAGCTTACGATTTGGTGTAGACTACGAGGGTGGGTGCAGAGATTTAAGTCGCCCCTGGTGCCTGAGGGACTGTGAAACATATATAAATGGCACATGGTCGGGGCTCGCTTACAGATCTTGCATCTGGCGTCCAGGAGCTTTGAGTTACACCACTGTAGACTACCAATGGTGCATGCACCCATTTTCCCTCTGTCAAACATGCCTGTGCAGAAAGGGTGAAAGCCATAAATCAGAGACAACCACAGGCACTACGGGGCCCCGTAGCAAAACTTTGGAATGAGGCCTTCCACTAATAGCAAATTAAGGGTATTAACTAGACCTTGCCCCTGAGTTGAGCTGGGGCCCCATGGAGTGCTGGCCCCTATAATAGGTGTTATGCCTTTTACCCTGGTAGTAGCGCCCATAGAGACAACATTAAGATCATCATTTGGGGCATCCAAGCCCTGCTCTGGACAAATCAAAACCCACCCCAGAATGTCCACATCAGGGTTTGCATAAGTCCCACCCAATTTGAAGGAGAATTTGTTAGGTTTGTCTTTGGAACAATCCTGCTAAATCCAGGACTGTTGGCCCTGTTTTAAAGTAAATTCAAAGATTCAAGAAAAATAGGCTTACAAAGGCTAAGTGAATAAAAGAAATTTACTAAGTGTGACTAAATATATTAAAGGGGTTTTCCAAGACTATAATACTGATGACCTATCCTCTGGATAAGTTATTAATCTCTGATCGGTGATCAGCTTTTTGAGAAGGCAGCGGCACTCGCCTTCTCGCTTCCCTAGGCCGAGTGATGAAAAATGAATTGGTCACATGGCCTAGGTGCAGCTCAGCCCCATAGTAGGTAATAGAGATGCCTTCTCAAACAGCTGATCGGCAGGGGTCCCGAATGTCTTGCCCCCACTGATCAGATACTTATCCAGAGGATGGGTCATCAGTATTAAAGTCTCGGAAAAACCTTTTAAAACAAACAACACACATACATAGCAAAAAACAATCACTGAGTAGGCTCCTGTTGGATGTCTGGCGGGCACAGTCTCATAACCAACATTCTTGTCGGAGTTCCTAGAAGTGAACAGCCGACGCCTAGTAATGGCGGAATAAAGGAGGAAGAGTCTTCTGACATCTTTCCTTATGGATGTTCCAAAGACGCTAAAGGCTTTGTTTCAGCTACATTAAAGTTTATATCTTTGAGCCCCTCCTCCTCTTAAGGAATGTCCAGTGTGCAGAATGCATGTCTGAGATAATCTCACGGGAATGCGGCCTGTACTCGAACACAGAAGAATGGCTTTGTGTATATCTTAACTAACCATCATTAAAAAGATAAAACAGCATTCAAAGGGTAATAATCAAAGGTAAAATGATATGCAAAACAAATAGCTAAAAAAATATACTTCTAACACAGGCTCCTATAGGATCATTTCTGCCTTGGGCCATCCTATAGGCTCCTTAGAACATTCTTCTAGAGAAAAAGTATTTTTAAAGGGGTTGTCCACTTTACTATTCATGCGCTATCCTCAGGATATTTGAAGAGAAGGCAGTGCTCATATGAGAGCTGCTTTCTCTGCTCTATTTACCCGATCAGCATCCCCATTCACTTCTATGGGACGGCTCTGTAGCATTCACTTGAACAGACAGAGCTGTCCCATAAAAGTTTTCGGGGGAGCCATACTTGTAATTAGGCCTCATGCACACTACCGTTGTTCTGGTCTGCGGACCCATTCACTTCAATGAGGCCGTTGCTCCGTTCCGTGGCCCCGCAAAAAAAATATAACATGTCCTATTCTTGTCCGTTTTGCGGACAAGAATAGGCACTTCTACAATGGGCCGTCCGTTCACAGGCGGCTTCCGTGTTCTGCGGATCCGCAATTTGCGGACCGCAAAAAAACGGAAAGGCTGTGTGCATGTAGGCTTACAGTGCTCACCACCGCAACTGCTGCAGCAGAGGGCAAACAGAGCAGAGAAGAAAGCGTTCGTACGGATCGCTAAGTTAAAGGCAGCGTGTCCGGAGCAGTAAAGATGTAGGTCTGTATACAGTATATGCACTCTGGCTACGGCTCTAATAGACTGACGTAAATCTGGCGGTATAATTAGAACGGTAGAGGGGGCCTCTTTCAGCAGCCTCTATGCGTCAGTCACCCGGCAGCTGCCATTTATAAATCCAGACAATGGCCTCTGCATTTGAATGACAATAAAGGCTCTTCACGGGGACAAGTATCTTATTTGTTTTTCTCACATGGAGGCAATTTTCTACTTATTGCTCAGACATGGAGCACACCATCCTCGTGCATCCCCCACTCCACTGCGCCATATTTGATTCGCTTTTTTTCCCCTTAGATTAACCCTTTCCAAGCCTTAATGCAACAAAACTAGGCTGCAATTAACCCTAAGGCTATAGGGACACTGTGTATAAGGGCTCCTGCACACGAACGTGTGCGCCCGTTGCAGTATTGAGGATCCGCAATAAACGGGTGCCGTTCCGTGGGCATTCCGCATCACGGATGCAGACCCATTCACTTCAACGGGTCCGCAAATCCGGAGATGCGGAATGGTGCAGGACAGAAGCACGGAACGGAACCCTACGGGAGCACTACGGAGTGCTTCAGTGGGGTTTCATCCCGTACTTCCCTTCCGCAAAAAGGTAGAACATGTCCTATCTTTTTGCGGAACGGCCGGATCGCAGACCCATTAAAGTGAAAGGGTCCGCGATCCACTGCGGTTGCCCCACGGACGGTGTTCGTGCATTGCGGCCCACATTTTGCGGGCAGCAGCACGACCACGGGGCGCACACGTTCGTGTGCAGGAGGCCTAAGGCCCCTTTCACACGACCGTATGGCTTTGGCTACATGCACACGTCTGTGGTGTGTTTTGCGGTCCGCAAATCGCATATCCGCAAAACACGGATGGTATCCGTGCGCGTTCCGCAATTTGCGGAACAGCACGGACAGCCTTTACTATAACTGCCTATTCTTGTCCACAAAGCGCGGACAAGAATAGGACGTTATATTTTTTTTACGGGGCAAGGAAACGGAGCAACGGACGCCACACAGAGTGCTGTCCGCATCTTTTGCGGCCCCATTGAAGTGCGGACCAAAGCAACGGCCGTGTGCATGAGGCCTTTTTCAGTATTTTGCGGTCCGTTTTTCACAAATCCGTTGTTTCGTTTTTTGTTTCCGTTGTGTTTCTGTTCCGTTTTTCCATATTGCATATACAGTATACAGTAATACAGAGCAAAGTATAGTTCACATCCTGTGCTTAGGGACCACTTAGCCACGAAAGCTTCATCACCTTCAGTAAGCACAGCCTGCCGTTCTAATGGTTCCCGCCCCTGCTTAGAAAATTGGTGGGGGAGCAAACCTTGGTCGACTTCCTGTGCTCGGAGGCCACTTAGCCACCAAATATTAAATCTAAACAACCCCTTTAAGTCCCCTTTCCCCAGATCAGCACTTTTGTTGGGCAGCCATGCTCTACTGCTGGAGGCCACGGGAAATAGAAAATGCTCCTTAAAAGGGATTTTTTTATATTTTTTTGGAGAACTGATTAACATTAAAAAACTACATTACTGTTCCATTAGAAAAGGCACTTGTTATTCTTTTGAAGACGGAGAGGAAATCCATCTCTCTGGTGATCTGCTTTTGATTTATAAGGTTCTCTCGCTCTAGTACTATGGTTGGGCATGAATAAGTAATGCTCAATACCC
The DNA here is from genome assembly GCF_905171765.1 of Bufo bufo. Lineage (NCBI taxonomy): Eukaryota > Metazoa > Chordata > Amphibia > Anura > Bufonidae > Bufo > Bufo bufo. The sequence goes on from NC_053399.1 coordinate 92,754,562, forward strand.
CTGACATAGGACGGAGAGTTCTATTTTAAGAGTTTGCCTCACTTTATGTGAACGCCTGGAGATCCCCCCCAACTAACCATGGGAAGCTTCCTCTCAACAGTTGCCCCCAGAATCGTTGTTGACCCCAAGCCTGTAATTACGGACATGGGCTCCGACGTGACCCTGACCTGCATCTGGACGGGAAATCCTCCCCTTACTCTGACGTGGACCAAGAAAGGATCAAATATGGTGAGGAAAGCTCAATTTTACTCAAGTTTCTTTAAGTTTTGAAGTAGTTGGGGTAGAATAAAAAATGCAGCACAGAGTATTTCAAGGGATGACTGTGGTGACCAATCACACAAGCAAGGACAGGGCTACATGAGAACGAAGCAGTATTGTGACATTAGGAGAGGAATGGAGAAGACCTTGGAGATGACTATGTTTCAGGAGAGTGTGCTTATCATATGGTGTGTGGGTGGGAGGGAGGCCTGACCTCTCACTCATGTGGATGATGATAGCGAGACTAGGCTTTTTGGGACAGAGATCATATTATGACTCAATGAAAGACATGGCGAAGATTAAGTCTAGTCCAGAGTTGTGCAGATTTTCAGCAGCACAGAGTTTTTCAGTACTAATCTTGATGGAATCAATGAATAAGAAAAGTCGAAACATTGGATAATGTAAAGCATACGGCTATTTTAAAAGATTCTTCCAAGATTAGAATATTAACATATTAATAACCCATCCTTAAAGGTTTTGTCCCGCAAAAAAGTTTCACCTGGATCTGAAACTTTTGAAACATGTAATTAAAATTATTCAATAAAATGTATCTGTATAGCGCCACCTGCTGTTTCTTCTTTTCACTATTTCTCCGTCTGCCTCACTAAGGTGGTCGCACATGCTCAGTTTAAAATCGGCAACTGTCAACAGCCGAATCTTCTTTTAGAAACTGTGGCAATTACAGGGAAAGCAAAGACAAGACCCTGAGAAGGGACATGCCCCTGAGAAAGGGCACAACCCGAGCTGCCAATCTGACACTAATCTACTAGAGCAATGAATAGGGAGATCTCTGCATCCATGTGAGGTACAGGGCCGGTTCCAACTTAGTTAGAAAGAGATTGTCTTATACTATATGATATCCGGTTTTTAATTATTTTACATCACTCATGGCAGGACTGAGCTTGGTGGCGAGAGTCCTCTCAGTGATCGCCTATCCAAAAGAGTAAGCCATTGACATCCTACTCTTGGAAATACCCTTTACTACAAGAGTCTTGAACTATTCTTGGCAGGTTTTAAGCAACAGTAACCAACTATTTCTGAAGTCTGTGAGCCAGGAAGATGCAGGAAAGTACGTGTGCAAAGCCATCGTACCCCGTATCGGAGTAGGGGAGAGGGAGGTGACACTGTTCGTGAATGGTAAGTACCTTTACCTAGAAAAATAGAATTCTTGCTACGGATACACTGCGTAATAGATACAACATTTTAAATGGAGGTGGCCAAGTCACTAGTAACCAGTCTTAGATTACTTGAGTTCAGTTCAAGGCCATAGTGACATAATGCTGAGGGGCAGTGAACATTTATACTACTCAGACCGCCTTTTTCCATATTTCTTGTGTTCATGAAAAACTGATTTTTGCAAGCATGGAGAACCCCTTTAAGCCCAAAATACATGCAGAGTTCCTGTTTATATGGTTTTTGTGGGTACAAACTTTATTGTTCCAAACTTAGCTTAAATACTCTTTTTGGGGGATTAAACCTCTTCAAAATGTAAATACACCCTAACATCATAGGTCACAGTCCAAACCGCTGAAGCATCACTGCTAGCTTAGTGTGTCTATGCCGGGCTGACGAAAAGGGAAGCCATTAATCCTGCTGAAAAGAAACATCCCAAAATATTCTCCGACTCCGGAGCCCGAGCCCTCCCAGATTGACCTTTCGTGAGAACTAGTGAAGTGAGGACAGAAACCGTCGATGTACGGGAAAATGCAGCATCCATCAGAGTAATATCCACTTCATTTAAACTGGTACAAGCAAATTATACACGGAGATAAAATCAGCAGATTGGACGATAAAACAAAGAAAGATATAAAACAAATAGCGCATATTACGCCTAATGTGGTAGCAAATTTGCCAGGAATGCATTCATTCTCCCTGATGAGATAATGGGCATGCACGTCGCCCTAATCTGTCTCACAAACAGACTTCTGTCTGCCAGAGGAGGGCCTTAAAGGGGGCTTTTCATCAAATCAGCCCTGAATGCTCCAATGCTGATCGAACTAGCAAAAGGGCCTGTAACATAGGTCGAAAAAAGCCAGTTAAGCCTATCATCCTGCAATGTTGATCCAGAAGAAGTCAAAAACCCTCAGTAGAAGCCAATTGTCCTGATCTTAGAGGGGAAAACATTTCCTTAAGGACTCCATTATGGCAATCGGAATAACTACCTTGGTCAATGACTCTTCGCCAAGAAATGTGTCCAGTCCTCATCTGAATTATTTTAGCGAGTTCACCATCACCGTCTCGTTTGGTAGACAACTCCACAGTCTCAATGCTTTTACAGCAAAGAACCCTAGTCTATGCTGGTGTGGAAACCTGTAGATGTAGAAGATCCCCCCTTCTTGCCATTACGGTCCTGGACCATTTATACATAGTCATCTCTCATCAGCCATCTTTTTTTCTCAACAAAATGACCTGAATTTTCATCGTCTTCTTGGGTACTATAGTCCATTCATTCCATTTACTACTTTACTTGCCCATCTTTGAACCCACTCAAGCTCTGCTGCTTTTTCTTGTGCGCTGGTGCCCAAAGTTGTACACAAAACACCTTGTGCGTTCTGACTAATGATGACTATGTTCTCGTCATATGCATCTATTTGCCTTGGCAGCAGCTGCCTGACATTGGTTGCGAAAGTTACGTTTATCTTAATGTGTCTATCAATGAACATGGTCAAAAGCATGAAACCTCTGTCCATCCTTCTTTAAGGTCCTCCGATCATCACCAGCGAGGGAGAACAGTACGCGGTGCGAGGAGGAGTGGGGAAGGTTGAGTGTTTTATTGGAAGCACCCCGCCTCCGGACCGGATTGTGAGTGCATATTTTTGTCATCTTCGTTCTCTTTACTGATGAATGTCCTGGTGGTATTTATTGAGGGTTGATCTTGTGATCCATGGCCAACTATACAGAGAATCAAAGAGTGGTCTAAATGGACAATCATTTAACAAACAGAAATACTTTGAGACTTCATGTGGTTGGTGCTGTAATTGTAGGGGGTCCAGTCATATCCGGGCCCCTGGGCCTGAAATGACATCAGCACTTTATGGTATATGGTGATATATTGAGATAGCCGGATATAGGCATCTGGTAAGTTTGGTTTACCACCACATCTAAAATCTATTTGCTTACGTACTCTCTAGAATACCAATTAATATTAACCGAGCCGCCATATTTTGCTCTTCACTGAAGTAATCTGGAGCAGCAGACCTCGGTAATGCATTTCCAGGTCTGAACTCTACATGATTAAAGTTTTGACCACCCTTGGAGAAAAGGGGATATATTGCAATTATTTCTTTTATGGGCTTTGCTCCGCTGATGAATGATTATTCCAATAATCACATCTTGCCGGAGACAACGACCCTGCACCAGTCTATGCTCTGTAACCTGGAGCGATCTCCTTAGCAATGGCGCCACCTATCTGGCTCTTACAGTACTTCACGCCTCTGCTTTTTTTTTTGCTTTTTTTCATTTTACAATTTAAGAGACAGGCCCATCCAAGATGAATAAATCTACGTGAAGGTTTCAGAAGCCAGAGCCCTAGAATAGATGAAGGCAGTGGCCGAACCCACCTCTCCAGATATATATGTCTTTTTGCATTAATTAAAGTGCAAATCTGTGCTGGATTCACAGCTGCCTCACCACAGAGTCCCGAGGGAGACGCGTTCTCCAAACAGCATCCACTGCGGCTGAAATCATTTTATCACGGCTTACAAAATGAAGTGTTTAGCAGAGGAAGCGACTGAGGAGAATTCATTATAGGCTTTTCAGTGATTTGGATTTTCCAGTTAACTATTACAGATCTGCGGAGGTCTGGAGGGAAATTTCCATGTCTTTCAAGGCTGCTCTGTTAGAGAGGCCATTTAACCTGTGGTTATTGGATTATTAGTAAAGTGTTGTCCCCAAACACCTTATCAGCATTTCCATTAGAAAATGACTATTAATAAATGCCTGTACTTCCAAAAAATTCAGTAACAAAAAGTAAGTTTTGGGCAAAAACTTACAAAATATGTTGGAGATATCAAAAGAAAAAAATATAAAAATGCAAAATATAAAGATGCAAATACACTTAAACTGCGGTGGATATATAAAGGGTTCGTGACTCCCCCACCTCAACCACTTGTCTATTTAGTGCCACTTACAGCTAGCTGCCCTGTTAGTCAAGGTCTGACCCATTTTAGAGTTGTAATAAAAGCTGTGACGTAGTGATCATATGTCCCAAGGGTTTAAATGGCTGTGAAAAAGGATGGAACTCTATATTTAATGGACAAATATTTAGCATTTTTTTTCCTAACTATTACTTTTGTTTTGCACATTTTAGGTCTGGGCCTGGAAGGAGAAAAATTTAGAGACTGGAACTATGGATAGATATACCGTTGAACAGACAAAAACAGACAGTGGCGTACAGTCCACCCTCACTATCAACAAGGTCATAGACATAGACTTTGAGACCAGCTACAACTGTACAGCATGGAACAGCTTTGGCTCGGGAGCAGCCATCATTAAGCTCGTAGAGAAAGGTATGGGTTTAAAGACCTACTATTTCCAATTCTGACTACCATTCCCTCTCCGAGAAGCTGAATGTGGTTTTAGTGTTAAGGTAGGTTCACACAGAGTTTTTAGAGGAAGTTTTGAAGCAGAATTTCCTGCAGATTTTTCAGCTAAAGCAAGAAGTGGATTTGAAAAGAAATCAGAAATATAAAGAAAGGACTTACACTTCTTACTGCTGGATCCACTTTTGGCTTTGGTTGAAAAATCTGCAGGAAATTGTGCCTCAAACCTCCTCCAAAAAGCTTTGTGTGAACCTACCCTAAGAATTGAAAAACTTACTTTTTTTGCCTACTGTTTGAGCCAGAGGACCCATATTCGTGCTTTTCCTTGTTTGTGCATTTATTTCTAATGCAGTTTGTGAGAAGAGATTTGCATTCCTCGAGGACTAGAATGGTTAGTCTTCAATCATGAGAAGGATGGGTGGGGGTCCAAATGGTGGTTAACCACTTTGAAAAAGCATATGCCCAGAGTCACTCTCTTTGGTAGAAGGCACACTATTTATTCACATTTCCTCTACATCCTAACAAGATGGCCTCTGTACTCATTGTTCAACCCTTAAATATTCTAGGCAATAGCTAGAATAGATCCTTAGTTTTGTACTCCACTTAGCTAAATATCCTACAAAAATCTTAAAAATCTACAATCCTTTTAAGGTAATTACAAACCTTTTTTTTTTTCAGAAGTGGTACCAGTAGGGACCATTGCCGGGGCAACTATCGGAGCTGGGATTCTGGTCATCATCTTCTTTGTCTTCTTCATTTTCTTCCTGTATCGACGTCGTAAAGGCAGTGAGTACCAGTGTTAAAGTCTTCTGACAAGTGCATGAGAAGCTAATGGATTTCCCACTGGAGCCAATTAAGAGGCTATGCCATAGTTTGTGATAAGTGATGTATCCAATGACTGCACAGTTGCTCGGGTGCTTGTACGAGAAGAGACAGCACAATAGTTGAATACTGAGATTCCGATGCTGTGTCAGTTCTTGTTGAGATGGTCTTGGCGAGATCATATGTCAAGATGAGAAAGCTGAGAACACCACAAAGCAAATAACCAAAGTTTTAAAACAGGTCAATTCAACTAGAATCAAAAAAGTTTGTTTCCTAAACCAATCATAGATTTAAGTCATCTTAATAGTTTAGGTTTTTGCTAGGACTTATGAGGTTCTATAAGTTTTGAAAGGGTGCCAAGCTTCATTCTTTAAAATAATTGCTATTTCTAACCAGGCCGCAAGGATGTCACACTAAGGAAGCTCGATATCAAAGTAGAGACAGTCAATCGGGAACCTTTAACCATGCACCCTGACAGGGAGGAGGACACATCTAGTGTTTCTACTGCAACGCGTGTCATGAAAGCCATCTATTCGGTAAGAAAAGATCACCCCTACAATTTCATCACTGCAGGTTAACCTATCCTCATATTTTTCATACAGTGACTATGTCCGCTTTGGGTGAGTAGCCTTATAAGCAGGGGATCAGATTTATGCAAATGTGCCCCCAAGTTCAGTTCAGTCTGTGAAGGCCGTCATCTTCGATGCCAATGTCATTACTTAAAACAATAGTTTGCCATGATCTTTCACCAGGTTTGAGCTTCCATTGATCGAATGCAGATTTGTCATTTGGCAGGAATGACTTTTCAATGACAGCACTCAATGAGGCCAAAAAGATCCAGGACAGCAGGCCAACTTTTCGACAGATATCTGCCATGGTTTATTTGTTCACGTCATCAAAAGGCACTTATGATCAGGCAAAAATGGTCTAAATAAGCCTTTTCAGCCATCCATAATTTCTAGTGTATGGCCAGCTTTAGAGGCAACATTCGAAGTTGTTTAAAGATTATTTTAGATTAATGGTAAAGTAAATGATAATGATCAACACTGTTGTGCCTTGGAACCTCTGAGTTTCTAACTACCATGAGCTTGAAAATTTTAGTTTTTATATCTGCTCTTGTGGGTGAAATGACTTCTTTTTAAGGACTAAAAGTATGACCATCCTAGTTGACATCAACATACGTAGCTGTTCAAAGATGTAATGGATGATATATCAAATATTGTTTCAATAATTATGATATTGTCATAAAACCAGTAGAATAACTCTTATTCACATTTTGCTTCTTTTTAGTCTTTTAAGGACGATGTGGACCTGAAGCAAGACCTACGCTGTGACACCATTGACAGGGAAGAGTATGAACTCAAGGTGCGGCATCCATATATTTTCAACCAATACAAATAAATGTATAATCCCAATGTGCCACCTTAAGGATGTCTAGTTACCACCAATCCTAGCACAAGTCTCCGACCTCTGTAGCATTAACAAGATGATGCTGGTGGAAGCTACCTGTGGCATCTTCTAGTCACAAGACTGAATATATCTTGATTTGCACACTATACTAAGCACGAACGATTTGTTTGGCATGCAAGATCATCGAGTGATGTGTAATATTTGTGAACTGTGTAAATTCTTCTGTGTTTAATACCTCCTTCTTTCTCTTCCTCTAACTTCTTCTATACCTTGGAGAGTGAAGCAAACATTACTATACAGTTGCATACTTTTAGGGATTAGACGAGTATTGCAGTTCAATTCCGACTGTGATTTTTAAACTGTTTGACGAAGAAGGTTCGAAATCCCGATTACACTTCTGTGAAGTTAGGGGAGATGGTGGCAACAGATTGTTGCAGGTGTAATGAAGACACTGTTGAATACACGTTATAGGACATTAAGCAATTCTGTCTGGTAAGACATACAAACTTGAAATTTGTCGAAAGTCCAATTATTCTGATGGATCGTTTACTGGAAGTCCTTCACTGAAACATCATGAACATTGTAGGAAGAACTGTGTGCAACTGTGTGGACTGTGCCTTCAGTCAATTGGAGTGGCCTTCACAATTCACATGGATTTACAATCTGGTTCAAATGGACATTATGGACTCTGATTTTTGTGGACTTATCAAACTCTTCGCCTACTTTACATCAGATACGGAGCTCGGTGTACATTTCATCAACATCACGTACCCATCACTGCCAAAAACTTGGGTCTAGTCATCAAAGTCATTCTTAATGAATGTAATCAATTAATGTGAGCTTTGTAAGTCAAGAAAATAAACTAGATTGACCACACATCCAGGCTACTAGGAACAATTTAATATTTAGGCAATAGAACGCATACCAATGGCCCGTCTGTAGCTTTCGCAGACCTTTTTTTTTTTTCATATCCACCCATATTGATGGGTTTCGCTTTCACCTAGATGGATGCATCCTACAAATTAGCTTCATCCAAACTACATTTTAACAAAAAACTTTTTGCGGTATACACTTTGATGAGTAGACTTGGGCATTTTTCATTTTTGTAACTCATCAGCAGGCATCAGCATCAAGCTACCATGATTTATATGCTGAAAGCATTATGTAAATGTCTGTAGTCCAAAGCAATTTTACATATCTTAATAAATGTATGCACCTGTATAGTGACTTTTGCTTCACTGCTTACTTGAGCACACAAGTTTATGAACACCACGTCGCCTAACTCAGGCTAGCTGCCCACTTTTCTTATATTCTTCCTTTCCTTTCAATAATAATCATTTTTCTTACTCTATATTCATGTCCATCATAACCTGCCATTGATCACGCTGCTCTTCTTCCCTAGGATCCAACCAATGGGTATTACAACGTCCGGGCTCACGACGACAGGCCGAACTCCCGAACTGTGTTGTATCCAGATTACCGTAATCCTGGACCAGCACGTTTTGATGCTCGCCCTTCATCTCGCCTCTCTCACTCCAGTGGTTATGCACAACTGAACACTTATAGTCGGGCAGCTACTTCAGATTATAGTACAGACCCAACACCCACAGTAACGCCTGCAACAACAGATACCACCAGTCAACTTTCGTACGATAACTATGAAAAATTTGGGACACATGGGTTTTCACCAAACTCTGGCTACCCAACATATCGACTTGGTTATACTCAGCCACCCACAACAGGTATGGATCGGGGACCATATGATACTTTTGATCCAGTCGGGAAGTTCACTGGCGCCACCCGGTTCTCATACACTTCCCAACATTCCGACTATGGACAGAGATTTCAACAAAGAATGCAGACGCACGTCTAAAGAGTGTAAACTGGTGGGCATAAGAGGAAAAAAAACAGAGATGACACTACGTCACAAAATCTTCTGTAACGTAACATCTAAAGGCAAGAAAAGACTTCAAAAGGAGAAGCAACCTCTTACCATGTCTTCTGATACTCAGGGACCTTAATGTCTTGATCTCAGAAGTCCCCAAGAAAACAATGTTGCCCGACCAGCAAAGCCTTGACACTTTGACATGGAAAAAGATGCCAAACAGAAGGCAGGCCTTTTAGTACCTGATCATTCCTTGAATACCACTGATTTTTTGCCATCTGGTGTATGGCATGACTTTACAAGTCAACTTGGTACCAGTGAAGCTGTTCTTTTCACTTTGATGAGACCCTATACTCTTTTGGGCCACATGTCTGCTTTTCTCACTTTCTTCATTTGCCACCGAAAATCTGGTCTTACCATAGCAGGGTCTTTTTGTAGATATACATTCCAACTTCTAGAAGAAGAGGCAGCATGAGTTACACAGTTATGTAGTTCATATGATATATATGTATGGTCCTATCTGCTTTCATGACAGGCTTTATAATCTCGGCGTGCAGACAGCTATATTTGAATAGCTACTGTTGGAAAGCGATGAAAGAATGAGTCGGACAATCAAAAAAATGGGAATTTTGATTTGTATCTCCACTTATGGAGAACCTTCAGCTATTGTACTGCTTAGTCCAGCTCTTAGAAGGTACTGGTACTCCTTCAGGAGATCGAGATGGTGTAGGGAGTCCAACCAGAAGAGCTAATTTGCTGCTTTCTTTCGACACAATCTATAATTCCTAACAACCTCTGAGCCATTATACATTTTATATATATTTTAATACGATTTCTTTAATTACTGAGCACTTCTAGGTGAAGATTATTCCATCCGTGTGCATATTGTACATGTACTTTACACAAAGTCAACAGCATTCCAGCTTACAAGTATTCGACCCTTCCATCCTTGCTTACATTAATTTCCATTTGTAACTACAGCTTGATCTTTTTGAGTGGCTTCAGTATGCAATAAGTAACAGCCAGTGTGGCATTTGTGAAACTCCAGCACTGCTCTTTGGCTGAGAAAAAAAAATAATACTCAGGGATGAATGGTCCAATATTTTGCTAAAATGGGTGGTCGCTTGTACAAAGCAGTATTAGGTCTCATGGTTCAAGTGGTACATGAAAATCCAAAAGATTGCTTAATAGATATGGTCATTAGTAATGGAGGCCACTCATATGGGAGTAAGATACTGAAGTCAAACAAGCAAAGTTAGGTCATATACAGGTTGTGGGCCATATTTCATATTTATGACATATGTTACACAACAGTGAAAAACAGACTACAAAACCAATCTTTCATAGTCAGAATCGCACAAGGGTCAAATACATCATAGCTGAATTTAGATCCACAGGTAAAAAAATTCATCTGTACACGTTGGTGCTTGGTCCAAGTCTTGTAATGGTAAAGCAATACTTTCAAACGGAATAAAAGAAACCCGTTTTACGGCTTGGCCGAGTGTGAAAAATGTGAGAGGGGAATAAGACTCCCTTAGAAATCAAACATGCCTAACCCTTATTTTCCCGAACACTTGCCACTGGGGGACAAGCCACCCAGAACGGACAAGTTCGGCCAACATTCCTCTAATGTATAATATGGCCACCTTAAGACATGGAGGTGAAATAATGCTTATATCGTTTTTAATCGATTTCCAATCATTTCAAAATGTTGTCTTAAAGTACTTAGCCCTTGCTTGCTTCTTTAGGTTACACCTAATGTTTACCAGGCAAATGAGGGCATTCTTCTTGGTATTCGATATGGTTTTTACCATTTTTTTTCTTCCTGTGCCTTGACACATTATTGTTAAGGGTTGGTATTTTTTAGAAAAAAAAAAAAGTTTAAAAAAGGAACAAAAAAACAAACAAACCCACCTGTATTTGCTAAGACCTGTAAATGCATGGTACTTCATATTTATTCATAATCATTATGTCTGTGAAAGATCTCAATCATCCAGATCATGGTCTGTCAGCAGTAATAAGTCAGAGCAACTGGACTTGTTACAATTTAAGATGTTTCACTTGCTATTCCAACTGGCTTTCTCAATTATAAATCTCCGGCATTAAATACTGGTGGCTCATGCTTCAGAGCATAATCTGTTCATCATAATCAACATATAGTCAAAAATCTCATGAAGGTAAGATGTTGTAACTGAAGCTATTCGGTGGGATTAAACTGCCTCGGGAGAGATGCGGTTACAATGCTGTTCTAACTCCTCTCGAGGCAGTTATATCACACCTCACATAGCTTCAGCCATGCAGATTGCAATCAACATCTTACCTCAAGGAGATCCTTGACCTTATGTTGATTATGATAAACATGTTGATTATGCTGACTGAAGCGTGGGTCACCAGTATTTAAAGCTGTAAGAGTCATTCTTACTGACCTATTACTACTGACAATCATTATAAGAAAGCAGTATGAGTCAGTGTTTTATACGGCGTTATCCCTTCCCCGCATTTATATCTAAAACACAATTACATAATTATACAATTATAAAAAAAATAATCAAGAATAATAAATTGGCCTTTCTAAAATAAATATCAACAGGCAGCACTTGCATTGAGCATAGAGTTAAAGGGGTTGTCTGGGTTCAAAGCTGAACCCCAACATACCCATATTTTCACCCAGGCAGCCCCTGATTTCATGCTCCGATGCTCTCCCTTGCCCTGCGCAGGATAGCGCAGGGCAAGGGCTTTTTTTATTTACAATAACACACTGCTGGGCGGAGGCTCCCGCCCAGTAGTGTGTTCGGTGACGTCACCGGCTCTGATAGGCTGGCTTTACCGCTGCCCTAGCCGTTTTACGACGTCACCGGGTGGAAGCCTCTGCCTGGCAGCCCTAAGAAGAGCTCGGTACGTCACCGGATCTCCTGAAAATGCTTTTGCCCTGCGCGATTCAGCGCAGGGCAAAGGAGAGCATAAGCTCCTATGCTCTTGTCAGGCAGGGGGGGCTGTCTGGGTGAAAATATGAATATGTCTGGGTTCATCTCTGAACCTGGACAACCCCTTTAAAGGGACTTATCAATGACCTCAACAAAACAGTGGGTAACTTAATGATTGGGTACGGTGACAATGGGCTGAAATTTCCTTTCAATAATTTTTTTTAAAATACCAGTATTTTATGGTACAGTTACATAAAATGATGCTGCTTTAGCCTTTACAAAACCTCTGTGTACATTACTATTACCTTTTATGTTTTGCCAAAGCAACCCAAGATACATTGCTTAACCAATGCAAATTTACAAATTTACACCATTTACAAATGTATGCAAAATTTAATTTTCACTTAAACGTTTGTTAATCCCCCCCAACATTTATTCTTGGAAATGGTTAAGTATCTATGTATCGATTTCTTAAAAAAAACTGTATATATAATTTTTTTTTTTTTTTACAATTTCAACCAAATGTATCTTTTGTACGAAATCTGTTCTTTTTGCAAACAGATCCTCGTAGGCAATCATTTTTGTACAGTACGTGTGTAAATATACATATATATTTTTTATATATCTTGTAAAAGCGAGAAGCATACACGAGTGACATTATCAGTATTATATTTTATTATTTTCTTCTTTTTATCCGCACACTTGTTGACGTTTCTTGAGATACTTCTTTGTCAAGAAGATTTTTTTTTTTCCTTTTCATTTGCTGTATTGAGATACGTTTTCTCCATTACTCCGACGTAATTCAATTTAAGACAATACAATCTCATTTCGATATAACTGTGTCACTAGTTGTTCTGATATTTTATCATTTTCGTCTTGAACATCTTTGGGATATTTAAAGGGAAAGCCACAAATAATGTACAGAATTATATACAGTAAAATTCCTTTACTTTGGCTCCATTCGATTCCATGACAACACTGGACTTAACAAAAAAAACACCTTTTATATGTCATAGCGACAAATAAAAATTCTCTACATATGTGAGTGGTTACCTTGAGTAAAGAAACCCGGACGTGTCCCTCCAAGTAATACATGGTGTATGTGAGATCTGTGTGTCAAGGATGCTGCTGCCTTCTCTAGCTCTCATATACCAGCTTCATACTTAGACACATTTTTCCTTCTATAGCTCGTGAGGAAAGTCTTACTCCTTGCGGAGGAGTGTGCGATTCTCCTCTATACCCCTGCAGGGTGGGTGCTCTTTTTTTCTCTATATATTTTGCACACAATCTAAATGACTGCCAACTTGTGTGTTCTTTCCACCCTCCTCACACTCTCATCTGCCATATACAACCTCCCTTTCCTCCCTGCTGCTATCTCTATCACTAAGAGAAGGGAGGGGGAGAGTAGAGAGGGTTCTCAAAAACAGGAGCAGAGCATTTGTTGTTTCATTGGGCAGCAATCCCACTGGATGATCTTCCTATTTAAGAGTTTTTTTTTAAATATCCTGTTACACAAATAAAGGAATTTTACTGTACATATATTCACAATAAGGTGATCTGCATTGTATTATTATTGCAATTTCTAGTGGGAGAAAAATAAAAATGTGTTAAAGAAAAACCAGTACGTCACACAATACAAGCACCTCCCCCCTATGGTAATCACCTATGTAACACTCTGATGCTCTGATTAATAATAAAAGATTGCTACACGCAATGTTTTTTATCTTCTCCAAAGCCCTCCCATGCTTATTCGCCATTATCTTTTGCAGGGGAAGCAGTGTGGATGAGTCAGGGAGGGCACTGGGCCACAATATTAGGGACTGGAGGGAGTTGTTCCATTATAAAGGCAGAAGGTCTCACCTTTCTTCAGAATGGAGAAGTGAAGACTGCCCCGTGCATGCCATATTTGCTTTTTTTATTCACTGGCAAGCGCAGTCACCTCTCCATTCTCTTAGCGATATATGCCATCAATGTCCCAGATGTGAATACCCCTTTAAAAAGGATGTCCAGCTGGATAGAATTTTTAAATAAGGGAAAGAATGGGTTGAAAAGAAAAATACTTCTTGGTTCCGGCATGATACGCAGGAAATAGTAATGGGGGCTGGGTGAACATAGGAATCACACTGAACTCCACACTAAACACAGGGGGGAAGGGAAAGGGTAAATGGGCCTGAAAACTAGGGAAGGAACAGGTCACCTCCTAGACAACCCTAATCCAGGCCCTAACTACCTATCAATATGAATAGACCTTGAAGGTAGGAATATTCATAAGCAGGATACCTAGGCCCTTACATCCCTATAAGGCCCTGGAATAAGGTTAGGACCAGAGACAACCCATTCCTCCCCAGATGGACGAATGGAAGTCTCTATCTCAGGCCCAGATACAAACATCAGGGAATAAAACAAACACAAAACAATAAGAACACAGAAGACTTATCTGAAAGTAGAAAACTGGCAACCCGTACATACTAAATGGTAAAACTGACATGGAAAAGGATCAAGGAATTATAATAAACAGCAAACTAAGCTGTAAAAACCAGTGTCAGGCAGCTGCTGCCAAGGCCAATAAGATAATGGGTTGCATCAGAAGGGGCATAGATGCCCGTGATAAGAACATATTCCTACCACTTTACACATCACTGGTCAGACCACACATGGAGGACTGTGTACAGTTCTGGGCTCCTGTGAACAAGGCAGACATAGCAGAGCTGGAGAGGGTCCAGAGGAGGGCAACTAAAGTAATAACTGGAATGGGGCAACTACAGTACCCTGAAAGATTATCAAAATTAGGGTTATTCACGTTAGAAAAAAGACGACTTAGGGGAGATCTAATTACTATGTATAACTATATCAGGGGTCAGTACAGAGATCTCTCCCATCATCTATTTATCCCCAGGACTGTGACTGTGACGAGGGGACATCCTCTGCGTCTGGAGGAAAGAAGGTTTGTACACAAACATAGAAGAGGATTCTTTACGGTAAGAGCAGTGAGACTATGGAGCTCTCTGCCTGAGGAGGTGGTGATGGTGAGTACAATAAAGGAATTCAAGAGGGGCCTGGATGTGTTTCTGGAGTGTAATAATATTACAGGCTATAGCTACTAGAGAGGGGTCGTTGATCCAGGGAGTTATTCTGATTGCCTGATTTGATTTTTTATTCCCCTAAAGTGGGGAAAATTGGCTTCTACCTCACAGGTTTTTTTGGCCTTCCTCTGGATCAACTTGCAGGATGACAGGCCGAACTGGACGGACAAATGTCTTTTTTCGGCCTCATGTACTATGTTACTATGTATCTCCAGAAGCACCACAGAGAACAACCTACCAGCTGGCTAGAAGGCAGGAAGAAAATCTATAAACCGCACCTCCAAGAGTGAGAAGCGGCTACTTATGGGAAAGGTAGTTTACCAACTGCAACACCTAAAGCAAGGGGGGTGGCATTCACCAAAACACAGACACAATAAGATCCACAGTGAACTTGTCAATTTAACCCATGAGTTGCCAGTCTATCTGATCTCCTGGTACCTGCCACGGGAACGTCCGTGACACACAGCGGCAGGTGATCAGTGAGTACTGCAATACTTTTCTTTAAACAACTCCACCCCATATAAAAAAAAAAAAAATCCCACCAGACAAAGAATAGGTCATCAAATCAAATCGGTGGAGTTCCGATTCCTGGCACCCTCCCTCTATCAGCATTTTGAAGAGGTGGGAGCATTGTTTCCGCTTCAAAATTACTTGTGTCACTTGTAGCAGCAGAGCGGTGTAATCGAATGGGACGGGCAGTTGTAACGGGCACAAGTAATTTGAAAGCACGGCTCGCACGAGCAACGCTACCACTTCAAATTGCTGATCGGAAGTTGGACCCCCCCCCCCCCACCGATCTGATATGGATGACCTATCCTGATGATGGGTCATCCATATCTTTGTACCGCAAAACCCATTTAAGCCGATTTACATGCCAAAATCGTCTTATCATAATTGAGTGGACCTTCGAAAACAAATAGGGAAATTAATTTCATTTTAGCACGGTATTATACTCTCAACAGCCTGGTAATTAGGGAATTCAGAGGTGGATTAGGCAATTTTCCAGGCAGTAAACAATTGAAGAAATGAGATAACAAAAAAAATTATGAACGCAAGGAGAAAAAAAAAGGATTATGGAGTAATTTGCATAAACTTCTGTTTATGTCTCTATCTCACAAATGGGAATCATCACAACCGAATAAATGAGGAACGTAAAGAATATTAAAGAGGTATTCTAGGATTCCAGTATTGATGGCCCATCATCAGGATAGCTGATCAATATATGATTGGTGGGAGTCTGACACCCCGAACCCTTTGGCTCCAGATCTGCACTCTGTAGTGGATGGAGCAGGTTACGGTGGCATTCCTTTCAATGGGAGCAGCGAAGCAGTAACCAGCTTTGTCCACTTCACAATGGATGACGCTGTGTAGTTCCGGCGCTGGAGATACACAAGAACAGCTGATTGGAGAGGATGCAAGGTGTGCCGATCAGATGTTGCAACATTTATGGTATGCCACGAATCACAGATAGGTAGATGTCCCACCTGTTGAACCTTTCTTTAGAACTGGTCCTCCAAAGTGAAGGGAAAGCAGCCACCCTCCATTCCCTGCTATGGGCGCTCCACTTATTTTTGGAAGTCCCATAGCAGTTGATAGAGAGGGCACCGCGATTCACCTGTCTCCCACTTCTGGCACACGCACATGGCATATCCTGGTGATATGCCATAAATGTTGAGATGGGACAACACTTTTAATAGTAAAATCTCAGATTACCCCTTTAACGTATATGAAACAGTAGGGATCATAGCTGTTACCCTGTTTTACGCTGCAATTTCAAGATCATAGGTGGGTAGCACAATCCAGAGAAACACGGTACAGATGACACGTCTTTCCCTTGTTTTTGTCACCTCGGAGGCTCACCGTCCTCACTAATTTCTGTTGATGTGACGTTCTTCGCCATGCCTAAGCCACGATGGGTTGGAAAAATTTAATACATTACAAAGGGTGAAGTTGTCGACTTTTGGAGGACTTTTTATAGCACAGGTAAGCCACAAAATACAAGCAACCACAAAATCTCCACCATAAACACCAGACAACAAAACCCTTCCACATGTCATCATTGCCATCAACAGTACGGTGTTTCCACTATGGAATGGTCACCAGGGTCAAGAAACTCGAATATTCATAGAAAACAAGGCCAAAACTCCTGCATTGGTGTAGTACCAAGCCTGCCCTCTCTAGACTGAATTCATCAGCCACTTCAGGTCATCGTAGTCTACTCCATGTCCCCGGAGGGGGCTCCGTGACGTTGAGGAATCATCTCAAGAAAATTGTAATGATGCTGGCGTGTAATAGAATCCGTCTACAGCTTATTACATTCCTCCTAATGTGTACTTAGTGCAGAATTCTAATTACAGAGCTGAAGAACAGGCCTGCGGGAAATCGCTCGGCATTAAACGGTCAGCATTTCTCTCGGTGGCCATTAAAGCTGCCTCAGCTGTCAGCAGGAACGCTCTTATCTGTACATTTCGAGACCATTCCTGTGCCGTTAATTTAGCGTTGGTACCTTGTCTGCCGGGGTTTATGTTACCCACAAATCTTTCATCATCATTTTTATGTTGGGTAGCTGCATACCATTACTTAAAGGGTAGTCATTCCATTAACAAAATAACTGCATCCTTCCGAGCTTCAGATTGACAACCGGTGTTGGAGAGGCGATTTTTCAGCATGATGTATTAAAGGGGCTTCCCATAATGAGACCTATCGGATGATCAACTGGTGACCATGAGTGCAAAAGTGAGATATTAACCACCTCAGGACCGCCGTACGCAGGATTGCGTCTTTGCGGCGGTCCTGTTGTTCTGGGTGGACGCGCCGGTGCGTCCTCTCGCGAGACGCGAGATTTCCTGTGAACGCGCGCACACAGGCGCGCGCGTTCACAGGATCGGAAGGTAAGCGAGTGGATCTCCAGCCTGCCAGCGGCGATCGTTCGCTGGCAGGCTGGAGATGTGATTTTTTTAACCCCTAACAGGTATATTAGACGCTGTTTTGATAACAGCGTCTAATATACCTGCTACCTGGTCCTCTGGTGGTCCCCTTTGTTTGGATCGACCACCAGAGGACACAGGCAGCTCAGTAATATGTTGCACCAAGCACCACTACACTACACCCCCCCCCCCCGTCACTTATTAACCCCTTATTAGCCCTTGATCACCCCTGATCACCCCATATAGACTCCCTGATCACCCCCCTGTCATTGATTACCCCCCTGTCATTGATCACCCCCCTGTAAAGCTCCATTCAGATGTCCGCATGATTTTTACGGATCCACTGATAGACTGATCGGATCCGTAAAAATCATACGGACGTCTGAATGCAGCCTTACAGGGGAGTGATAAATGACGGAGGTGATCACCCCATATAGACTCCCTGATCACCCCCCTGTCATTGATCACCCCCCTGTAAAGCTCCATTCAGATGTCCGCATGATTTTTACGGATCCACTGATAGACTGATCGGATCCGTAAAAATCATACGGACGTCTGAATGCAGCCTTACAGGGGAGTGATCAATGACTGTGGTGATCACCCCATATAGACTCCCTGATCACCCCCCTGTCATTGATTACCCCTCTTTCATTGATCACCCCCCTGTAAAGCTCCATTCAGATGTCCGCATGATTTTTACGGATCCACTGATAGACTGATCGGATCCGTAAAAATCATACGGACGTCTGAATGCAGCCTTACAGGGGAGTGATCAATGACTGTGGTGATCACCCCATATAGACTCCCTGATCACCCCCCTGTCATTGATTACCCCTCTGTCATTGATCACCCCCCTGTAAAGCTCCATTCAGATGTCCGCATGATTTTTACGGATCCACTGATAGACTGATCGGATCCGTAAAAATCATACGGACGTCTGAATGGAGCCTTACAGGGGAGTGATCAATGACTGTGGTGATCACCCCATATAGACTCCCTGATCACCCCCCTGTCATTGATTACCCCCCTGTCATTGATCACCCCCCTGTAAAGCTCCATTCAGATGTCCGCATGATTTTTACGGATCCACTGATAGACTGATCGGATCCGTAAAAATCATACGGACGTCTGAATGCAGCCTTACAGGGGAGTGATCAATGACAGTTGGGTGATCACCCCATATAGACTCCCTGATATCACCCCCCTGTCATTGATCACCCCCCCTGTCATTGATCACCCCCCTGTCATTGATCCCCCCCCCCCCCTCTGTAAGGCTGCATTCAGTCTTTTTTTTGGCCCAAGTTAGCGGAATTTTATTTTTTTTCTTACAAAGTCACATATTCCACTAACTTGTGACAAAAAATAAAATCTCACATGAACTCACCATACCCCTCACGGAATCCAAATGCGTAAAATTTTTTAGACATTTATATTCCAGACTTCTTCTCACGCTTTAGGGCCCCTAGAATGCCAGGGCAGTATAAATACCCCACATGTGACCCCATTTCGGAAAGAAGACACCCCCAGGTATTCCGTGAGGGGCATATTGAGTCCATGAAAGATTGAAATTTTTGTCCCAAGTTAGCGGAACGGGAGACTTTGTGAGAAAAAAATAAAAAATATCAATTTCCGCTAACTTGTGCCAAAAAAAAAAAATTTCTATGAACTCGCCATGCCCCTCATTGAATACCTTGGGGTGTCTTCTTTCCAAAATGGGGTCACATGTGGGGTATTTATACTGCCCTGGCATTCTAGGGGCCCCAAAGCGTGAGAAGAAGTCTGGTATCCAAATGTCTAAAAATGCCCTCCTAAAAGGAATTTGGGCCCCTTTGCGCATCTAGGCTGCAAAAAAGTGTCACACATCTGGTATCGCCGTATTCAGGAGAAGTTGGGGAATGTGTTTTGGGGTGTCATTTTACATATACCCATGCTGGGTGAGATAAATATCTTGGTCAAATGCCAACTTTGTATAAAAAAATGGAAAAAGTTGTCTTTTGCCAAGATATTTCTCTCACCCAGCATGGGTATATGTAAAAAGACACCCCAAAACACATTCCCCAACTTCTACTGAATACGGAGATACCAGATGTGTGACACTTTTTTGCAGCCTAGGTGGGCAAAGGGGCCCATATTCCAAAGAGCACCTTTCGGATTTCACTGGTCATTTACCTACTTACCACACATTAGGGCCCCTGGAAAATGCCAGGGCAGTATAACTACCCCACAAGTGACCCCATTTTGGAAAGAAGACACCCCAAGGTATTCCGTGAGGGGCATGGCGAGTTCCTAGAATTTTTTATTTTTTGTCACAAGTTAGTGGAAAATGATGATATTTTTTTTTTTTTTTTCATACAAAGTCTCATATTCCACTAACTTGTGACAAAAAATAAAAACTTCCATGAACTCACTATGCCCATCAGCGAATACCCTGGGGTCTCTTCTTTCCAAAATGGGGTCACTTGTGGGGTAGTTATACTGCCCTGGCATTCTAGGGGCCCTAATGTGTGGTAAGGAGTTTGAAATCAAATTCTGTAAAAAATGACGAGTGAAATCCGAAAGGTGCTCTTTGGAATATGGGCCCCTTTGCCCACCTAGGCTGCAAAAAAGTGTCACACATCTGGTATCTCCGTACTCAGGAGAAGGTGGAGAATGTGTTTTGGGGTGTCATTTTACATATACCCATGCTGGGTGAGAGAAATATCTTGGCAAAAGACAACTTTTCCCATTTTTTTATACAAAGTTGGCATTTGACCAAGATATTTATCTCACCCAGCATGGGTATATGTAAAAAGACACCCCAAAACACATTCCCCAACGTCTCCTGAATACGGCGATACCAGATGTGTGACACTTTTTTGCAGCCTAGGTGGGCAAAGGGGCCCACATTCCAAAGAGCACCTTTCGGATTCCACTGGTCATTTACCTACTTACCACACATTAGGGCCCCTGGAAAATGCCAGGGCAGTATAACTACCCCACAAGTGACCCCATTTTGGAAAGAAGACACCCCAAGGTATTCCGTGAGGGGCATGGCGAGTTCCTAGAATTTTTTATTTTTTGTCACAAGTTAGTGGAAAATGATGATTTTTTTTTTTTTTTTTTTTTTTCATACAAAGTCTCATATTCCACTAACTTGTGACAAAAAATAAAAACTTCCATGAACTCACTATGCCCATCAGCGAATACCCTGGGGTCTCTTCTTTCCAAAATGGGGTCACTTGTGGGGTAGTTATACTGCCCTGGCATTCTAGGGGCCCAAATGTGTGGTAAGGAGTTTGAAATCAAATTCTGTAAAAAATGACGAGTGAAATCCGAAAGGTGCTCTTTGGAATGTGGGCCCCTTTGCCCATCTAGGCTGCAAAAAAGTGTCACACATCTGGTATCTCCGTACTCAGGAGAAGGTGGGGAATGTGTTTTGGGGTGTCTTTTTACATATACCCATGCTGGGTGAGAGAAATATCTTGGCAAAAGACAACTTTTCCCATTTTTTTATACAAAGTTGGCATTTGACCAAGATATTTATCTCACCCAGCATGGGTATATGTAAAAAGACACCCCAAAACACATTCCCCAACTTCTACTGAATACGGAGATACCAGATGTGTGACACTTTTTTGCAGCCTAGGTGGGCAAAGGGGCCCATATTCCAAAGAGCACCTTTCGGATTTCACTCGTCATTTTTTACAGAATTTGATTTCAAACTCCTTACCACACATTTGGGCCTCTAGAATGCCAGGGCAGTATAACTACCCCACAAGTGACCCCATTTTGGAAAGAAGAGACCCCAAGGTATTTCTTGATGGGCATAGTGAGTTCATGGAAGTTTTTATTTTTTGTCACAAGTTAGTGGAATATGAGACTTTGTAAGAAAAAAAAAAAAAAAGAAAAAAATCATCATTTTCCGCTAACTTGTGACAAAAAATAAAAAGTTCTATGAACTCACTATGCCCATCAGCGAATACCTTAGGGTGTGTATTTTCCGAAATGGGGTCATTTGTGGGGTGTTTGTACTGTCTGGCCATTGTAGAACCTCAGGAAACATGACAGGTGCTCAGAAAGTCAGAGCTGCTTCAAAAAGCGGAAATTCACATTTTTGTACCATAGTTTGTAAACGCTATAACTTTTACCCAAACCATTTTTTTTTTACCCAAACATTTTTTTTTAATCAAAGACATGTAGAACAATAAATTTAGAGCAAAATTTATATATGGATGTCGTTTTTTTTTGCAAAATTTTACAACTGAAAGTGAAAAATGTCATTTTTTTGCAAAAAAATCGTTAAATTTCGATTAATAACAAAAAAAGTAAAAATGTCAGCAGCAATGAAATACCACCAAATGAAAGCTCTATTAGTGAGAAGAAAAGGAGGTAAAATTCATTTGGGTGGTAAGTTGCATGACCGAGCAATAAATGGTGAAAGTAGTGTAGGTCAGAAGTGTAAAAAGTGGCCTGGTCTTTCAGGGTGTTTAAGCACTGGGGGCTGAGGTGGTTAAACGGAATACTTCTTCCAAAATAGCTTCACGTGGAAGATTACGCGTTACGGCATAACAATCTCTAGTCACTGCTGACGAGTTTGGGAAAAGTGGAAGTGACCCATTTAAAAAATGTTCATTTTTTTCTTGTTCAAGAAACTGATTGTTGGCTTTGAAGGGGTTGTCAAATTCCGATATCAATTTCTAAATCTCCCTCACCCACCTAGCAGGACCTTTTGGGTAAAGCAAACCTACCTGCTCCCTGATGCTTGGTTCTGGTTACTTGAGTCCACGTCAGTCTTGTCCAGACTTCCAGAACCGCAGGTAAGTATCTAGCACGGATAGGGTTACGTTCACAGCTGCAGCCAATGAATGACCACAGAGGTGACCAACCGCTGTGGGCAGTCATTGGCTGCAGCGGGTCACATGACCATGTCTTTGTCGGATGTTTCCAAGCAGCACTGGCCGCCTGACGAAGACAGCTGTGGACTCTAGAACTGAGCGTCAAAGAACAGGTAAGTATGGTTCCTCCGACAGGTCAACAGATTAAAAACTTCTAAGGTGTGTGCAAGTCGGAGAATACATATTGGTGGAACGACTCTACTAATCAGCTGAAACACACAGCATAAGAGTCTGATCAGTGAGGGTCCAATCACAGGAATCCCACCAATCTTGGGTCTCGAATACCCCTTTTTGATTGGAGAAGCAGTTGTGCATGGTCACCACTGCTCAGGATATAGCCGAATGCTAGACTTGTCTTCTCTGTGACAGTACCAAAAAGAAGAGTTTTCGACCACCACTCCATTCATACGGTGAGATTCCCACCAATATGTTGGAAACTTGGGTGCAGGTGATTTGCTGGGGAAAGGCTCAGGCAACCAAACCATACCGGGTGGCTACTCACGTAGTAAATGGATAGCATTCATATGTCATGGTTGAGATGCAGTTAAAACTCAGTCAAAACATCATACAATTTCATGCAGTTATGCAATGATGTGATTTTAACCGTTCCTCAACAGGGATGAGCGAATCGACTTCGGATAAAACATCCGAAGTCGATTTGCATAAAACGTTGTCCTAATACTGTACGGAGCAAGAGCTCCGTACAGTATTAGAGTGTATTAGCTCCGATGAGCCGAAGTTATAGCTTCGCTAAGTCCCATAAACTTCATAAATTAATTTGTACTGTAAAAAAACATTTCCCAAATCGGGTTCGGTTCCAAGTGGTACCGAAGCAATAACTTCGGCGGCTTATCGAAGCCAATACATTCTAATACTGTACGGAGCTCCTGCTCCATACAGTATTGGTACGAAGTTTTATGCGAATCGACTTCAGATGTTTCATCCGAAGTCGATTCGCTCATCCCCTTTCCTCAACACTACACGTGAATATACTCTAGGAGCTCCCTCTAAATATAATCCTGCTTGCCACGTACAGTACAGACCAAAAGTTTGGACACACCTTCTCATTCAAAGAGTTTTCTTTATTTTCATGACTATGAAAGCATCAAAACTATGAATTAACACATGTGGAATTATATACATAACAAACAAGTGTGAAACAACTGAAAATATGTCATATTCTAGGTTCTTCAAAGTAGCCACCTTTTGCTTTGATTACTGCTTTGCACACTCTTGGCATTCTCTTGATGAGCTTCAAGAGGTAGTCCCCTGAAATGGTCTTCCAACAGTCTTGAAGGAGTTCCCAGAGATACTTAGCACTTGTTGGCCCTTTTGCCTTCACTCTGCGGTCCAGCTCACCCCAAACTATCTCGATTGGGTTCAGGTCCGGTGACTGTGGAGGCCAGGTCATCTGGCGCAGCACCCCATCACTCTCCTTCATGGTTCAAATAGGCCTTACTTTCAAAGTTTTCCCAATTTTTCAGGTGACTGACCTTCATTTCTTAAAGTAATGATGGCCACTCGTTTTTCTTTACTTAGCTGCTTTTTTCTTGCCATAATATAAATTCTAACAGTCTATTCAGTAGGACTATCAGCTGTGTATCCACCTGACTTCTCCTCAACGCAACTGATGGTCCCAACCCCATTTATAAGGCAAGAAATCCCACTTATTAAACCTGACAGGGCACACCTGTGAAGTGAAGACCATTTCAGGGGACTACCTCTTGAAGCTCATCAAGAGAATGCCAAGAGTGTGCAAAGCAGTAATCAAAGCAAAAGGTGGCTACTTTGAAGAACCTAGAATATGACATATTTTCAGTTGTTTCACACTTATTTGTTATGTATATAATTCCACATGTGTTAATTCATAGTTTTGATGCCTTCATAGTCAGGAAAATAAAGAAAACTCTTTGAATGAGAAGGTGTGTCCAAACTTTTGGTCTGTACTGTATGAACCCTCCAACATTTTGTTACAAGCTCAGTAACAATGGCTTCCTCTAAGAAGCACTACCCCCCTTGTTAGTACAGTCTTCAGCACTGCTCTCCGATCTTGATACCACATTCTCAAAACCATGAATGTATGAGCCAGGGGCCACTTTAAGACCCCACTCCGCCCCTGCTAGGAGCAAAGGTTTTCAGCATTGGGCCACAAAACCTTCCATCTGTGGCCATGTTTAGGACCGGAGAGACATCCGAACTGCAGCTATCAATTATGAATTACTACCGGGACAGTAGCAAAAACTGAAAGAAACCAGTTCACGGAAATCAGAACATTTCTGGAAATTCCTAAAATGAAAATTCACAAAATAAATCCAATTATTCAAATAATCTGAATTTGAGCTGAAAAAGAGTTTGAAAATTTTAGGAGATTTTCAAAAAGTGCAAGCACGTTGAAGAAGTCCATTTGGCTGCTGTGCGATATTAAAGTAAGAACGCACCCAGCCCTGGGTGACCTGCAACCACCCGATTCATCGCTACAGAGAAACTGATTTGGCAAACAGCGGAGAAAGGAATCGGCCGATGGCATGGAGGCCCCGATGTACTTCTACGTGTGTCACTTTTACTATGTAATGTGAACTACATTTCTAAGACTACACTCATGATGAGAGGGAGAGCAGAAATCTCTTATGAGAAGACGTTTTTGGAAACCTCGAGCTCCATCTTTACCTCCCGTTCCTCTGGTGCTAGATTTACTACCAAAATAAAAATTTCACAATAATTTTAGCAGGAGTCGTCAATTCCTGTGTAAAGCGGCAGCGTCGTCAGGTTTTATGTACGGTGAACACGAGACCTGAATACTGAAAGGGAGGACGGAGCAGGGACGATACAACGGTGCCATCTTCAGGAGACAAGTCACCACTGCAGCATACAACACAAAGTCAATTAAACGCCTTCAGTGATTTATCGCCCTTTATTAAGTTTAGTGCCTTCAAAATGTTCAACGGTTATTTTTATGATTTAGTGGATTCGTAAAGGAAAGATTTTCATAACCGTCAAATAAATGTGACGAGGAGAATGACAGGAAAAGCACCGGCCATAAACTATACCGCACTCACAGCACAGCCTCTAATGGGATCTTCCTGGTGGTGGCGCTCTTCCTATCTATTGAATAGATTGCACACAGGTTTTCATATACATCATAATAAGGAAGTAAAAGAATATATAAATGGGGACAGATCCTTCTTCTATTGTGCCAGAGAAAACGGATCCGTCCCCACTTCGTCAGGCGGACACCAAAACGCTGCAGGCAGCCTCCAGAGCGGAACGGAGACTGAACGGAGGCAAACTGCTGCATTCTGAGCGGATCCTTTTAACCATTCAGAATGCATTAGCCCTGAAACGGATCTCAGAAACGGAAAGCCAAAACGCGAGTGCGAAAGTAGCATTATAGTAGTTATATAATATCTGAGATATCCCCTCCATAAAATTCCAGGCCAATCGCCCCTGTCCAGATTGGAGGATTGATTAAGGGGGCGGTGATCAGCCCAACCAGTTAGAGCAAGCGACCACTGACAGCACCACATTGCCATTCACAGCAGAGTGCTGCTATCCGAGCTGCGCCTCATTTCTCAAATCCAACGCCTTCACCGAAAAAATATGAGACAGATATACAAGAGGTAAGTGGGACCCTGGGGCCGTAGACAGGCTCGGTGGCGTTTGCTATTTGCCACAGAGCCTGTCTGCCACCCGAGGGTCCCCTCTTTCCTCTTGTATATCTGTCTCATGTAATTTGGGACGAGGGTTTGCATATGGGAAATGGGGTGCAGCTCGGAGAGCAGCCCTCTGCTGTCAATGTGATGGTAAACAGTATCGCCACCCTGTTCATCAGTCCTCCAATCGGAGGGGGGGAGGGAGGGTTCATGCTCCCCCCTGATTGGATGATGGAGTAGCTGACTTTCTCCGCCCCCTCTAACATGGACAGGGCTGATTGGCCAGGACTTTTAGGGAGGGGATATCTCGGATATAAAAAGCAGCACATCAGGGCTGACTGTCGTGGCCTCTGTTGTGTGCGCTGTGACACGGTTGCCGTGCATGCTGTTGCCTGCAGCAACGTCTTGTTGTTGCAGCATGTAGGTGGCTCCTCCTTTCCCCTGGGTCCTTCCCTGTCTGTGGATTTAGGTGTGTCTTGGGTCAGTTGCCCTCCAACCTTTGCGTTAGCTGGATATACCATCTGTCCAGTGGAAGGGCCTCCTAGCTAGACATACTGTCACGGGGGGGACTCCCCACCGTATAACGTAGGAGAACAGGGAAGCAGCTAGGCCTGGACAGATGGTATATCCAAGAAAGGAGCAACACTCCAGCTAACACAAAGGCTGGAGGGCAACTGACCTCAGGCTCACAACACAACATATAAAGAGCCAAGAGGCCACACCCAAGACACACCTAAATCCACACCAGCTTGATAATTAACCCCTCCGGTACCAGACAGGGAAGGACCCAGGGGAAAGGAGGAGCCACCTACAGTCGTGGCCAAAAGTATTGAGAAAGGCACAAATATTAGTTTTCACAAAGTTTGCTGCTAAACTGCTTTTAGATCTTTGTTTCAGTTGTTTCTGTGATGTAGTGAAATATAATTACACGCACTTCATACGTTTCAAAGGCTTTTATCGACAATTACATGACATTTATGCAAAGAGTCAGTATTTGTAGTGTTGGCCCTTCTTTTTCAGGACCTCTGCAATTCGACTGCGCATGTTCTCAATCAACTTCTGGGCCAATTCCTGACTGATAGCAACCCATTCTTTCATAATCACTTCTTGGAGTTTGTCAGAATTAGTGGGGTTTTGTTTGTCCACCCGCCTCTTGAGGATTGACCACAAGTTCTCAATGGGATTAAGATCTGGGGAGTTCCCAGGCCATGGACCCAAAATGTCAACGTTTTGGTCCCCGAGCCACTTAGTTATCACTTTTGCCTTATGGCACGGTGCTCCATCGTGCTGGAAAATGCATTGTTCTTCACCAAACTGTTGTTGGATTGTTGGAAGAAGTTGCTGTTGGAGGGTGTTTTGGTGCCATTCTTTATTCATGGCTGTGCTTTGGGGCAAAATTGTGAGTGAGCCCACTCCCTTGGATGAGAAGCAACCCCACACATGAATGGTCTCAGGATGCTTTACTGTTGGCATGACACAGGACTGATGGTAGCGCTCACCTTTTCTTCTCCGGACAAGCCTTTTTCCAGATGCCCCAAACAATCGGAAAGAGGCTTCATTGGAGAATATGACTTTGCCCCAGTCCTCAGCAGTCCATTCTCCATACTTTCTGCAGAAGATCAGTCTGTCCCTGATGTTTTTTTTGGAGAGAAGTGGCTTCTTTGCTGCCCTTCTTGACACCAGGCCATCTTCCAAAAGTCTTGGCCTCACTGTGCGTGCAGATGTGCTCACACCTGCCTGCTGCCATTCCTGAGCAAGCTCTGCACTGGTGGCACTTCGATCCCGCAGCTGAATCCTCTTTAGGAGACGATCCTGGCGCTTGCTGGACTTTCTTGGACGCCCTGAAGCCTTCTTAACAAGAATTGAACCTCTTTCCTTGAAGTTCTTGATGATCCTATAAATTGTTGATTGAGGTGCAATCTTAGTAGCCACAATATCCTTGCCTGTGAAGCCATTTTTATGCAACGCAATGATGGCTGCACGCGTTTCTTTGCAGGTCACCATGGTTAACAATGGAAGAACAATGATTTCAAGCATCACCCTCCTTTTAACAGGTCAAGTCTGCCATTTTAACCCAATCAGCCTGACATAATGATCTCCAGCCTTGTGCTCGTCAACATTCTCACCTGAGTTAACAAGACGATTACAGAAATGATCTCAGCAGGTCCTTTAATGACAGCAATGAAATGCAGTGGAAAGGTTTTTTGGGGATTAAGTTTATTTTCATGGCAAAGAAGGACTATGCAATTCATCTGATTACTCTTCATAACATTCTGGAGTATATGCAAATTGCTATTATAAAAACTTAAGCAGCAACTTTTCCAATATTTATGTAATTCTCAAAACTTTTGGCCACGACTGTACATGCTGCAACAACAAGACGCTGCATGCACTGCAACCGTGTCACGGCGCACACAACAGAGGCCGTGACACCGACCACACCATAGGTCAGATGCCTCCAGTCTACACATGTAGGCAGGTTTCTCTACTAGGACAATGCCTGATGAATGGATATTGGGACAAGGAAAGTCTAGAGACAGGTTTCTGCATACTGGGCTGTCCTTCTAAGGACACTGCTCAGTATACACTGTAGGGCGTAATTAGGGACAGCTGTATTGGAGAGCGATAATCATCACCGGTGGTGGTTGCCTGTTAACCCCAGATCAAACCTCTTAACAGCAGTACCGGTTTGGGGGTATAGTACTGGCGGCAGATGATCACCACTAGAGGTGGACGGGACACAATCACCACATGGGTGGACCCAGTCTACATGTCCTGTGATAAGGAAGATTGTATTTTATGGTTTCTGGAAGAACACACACTCTGCGGGACACTAACCACTACTACCTACTGAACACACTCGGTGGGACACTAACCACTACTACCTACTGAACACACTCGGTGGGACACTAACCACTACTACCTACTGAATACACTCGGTGGGACACTAACCACTACTACGTACTGTATACACTCAGTGGGACACTAACCACTACTACCTACTGAATACACTCGGTGGGACACTAACCACTACTACATACTGAATACACTCGGCGGGACACTAACCACTACTACCTACTGAATACACTCGGTGGGACACTAACCACTACTACCTACTGAATACACTCGGCGGGACACTAACCACTATTACCTACTGAATACACTCGGCGGGACACTAACCACTACTACCTACTGAATACACTCGGTGGGACACTAACCACTACTACATACTGAATACACTCGGTGGGACACTAACCACTACTACCTACTGAATACACTCGGTGGGACACTAACCACTACTACCTACTGAATACACTCGGTGGGACACTAACCACTACTACCTACTGAATACACTCGGTGGGACACTAACCACTACTACCTACTGAATACACTCGGTGGGACACTAACCACTACTACCTACTGAATACACTCGGTGGGACACTAACCACTACTACCTACTGAATACACTCGGTGGGACACTAACCACTACTACCTACTGAATACACTCGGTAGGACACTAACCACTACTACCTACTGAATACACTCGGTGGGACACTAACCACTACTACCTACTGAATACACTCGGTGGGACACTAACCACTACTACCTACTGAATACACTCGGTGGGACACTAACCACTACTACCTACTGAATACACTCGGTGGGACACTAACCACTTACTACCTACTGAATACACTCGGTGGGACACTAACCACTACTACCTACTGAACACACTCGGTGGGACACTAACCACTACTACCTACTGAATACACTCGGTGGGACACTAACCACTACTACCTACTGAATACACTCGGTGGGACACTAACCACTACTACCTACTGAATACACTCGGTGGGACACTAACCACTACTATCTACTGAATACACTCGGTGGGACACTAACCACTACTACCTACTGAATACACTCGGTGGGACACTAACCACTACTACCTACTGAATACACTCGGTGGGACACTAACCACTACTACCTACTGTATACACTCGGTGGGACACTAACCACTACTACCTACTGTATACACTCGGTGGGACACTAACCACTACTACCTACTGAATACACTCGGTGGGACACTAACCACTACTACCTACTGAATACACTCGGTGGGACACTAACCACTACTACCTACTGTATACACTCGGTGGGACACTAACCACTACTACCTACTGAATACACTCGGTGGGACACTAACCACTACTACCTACTGAATACACTCGGTGGGACACTAACCACTACTACCTACTGTATACACTCGGTGGGACACTAACCACTTACTACCTACTGAACACACTCGGTGGGACACTAACCACTACTACCTACTGAATACACTCGGTGGGACACTAACCACTACTACCTACTGAATACACTCGGTGGGACACTAACCACTACTACCTACTGAATACACTCGGTGGGACACTAACCACTACTACCTACTGAATACACTCGGTGGGACACTAACCACTACTACCTACTGTATACACTCGGTGGGACACTAACCACTACTACCTACTGAATACACTCGGTGGGACACTAACCACTACTACCTACTGAATACACTCGGTGGGACACTAACCACTACTACCTACTGTATACACTCGGTGGGACACTAACCACTTACTACCTACTGAACACACTCGGTGGGACACTAACCACTACTACCTACTGAATACACTCGGTGGGACACTAACCACTACTACCTACTGAATACACTCGGTAGGACACTAACCACTACTACCTACTGAATACACTCGGTGGGACACTAACCACTACTACCTACTGAATACACTCGGTGGGACACTAACCACTACTACCTACTGAATACACTCGGTGGGACACTAACCACTACTACGACAGATTCTAGTGGTTTCATGGGATATGAAATAAGTCACGCTTTAATATTTCCACCAGAATATTCCCGTCCTGTGATGAGCAGGCAATCATCGGGAAGGTTCGGTTCCTTCCTGGTCATTGCCTGCTCAGTCGGGTGTGTAAATGTGCCTGTTGGCGTCACATCTACTTCAGATCACGTCCTTTCTGTTTAGTTCCTTGATTTTCCACATTCTCAGTTTAGTTCTCTAACAACCTGATAAAAATAGAAGAAAATAGTCATTTATATAGGCGGGAGGATACAGCTGTTTTATGGGTTATCAAGTGAAAGTGAAGGGTTACGTTCTGGGGGGGGGCTCAATAATGGGACAGTGGAAGGACCCCCTCTGCCTATGTAACTGATCCTCAGAGGAGGTGAAAGCCGCCTTTACATGCCGCAGTCACTTCCACTGTGTGGGGGATGAGTGATCACCACGATATTTGCCCCCATACAGGCTGAGCAGGTCCCTGTTCACACAGCACAGTCTCCTGCCCTGGAATGATGACTGCGGTGTCCACATGAGCGAGGATCTCACCCGATGAATGAGCGTTCACCTCTACACGGGCCCAGGGGCAATCACCTGGAATACGTCCACCAGTTTCTGCCTCTCATACGGGCTCAGCTGTAGTCACCGGAAATCCCTCAAATAATGCATTTTTGGAATACACTTTATTACACGAATGACGCAAACCCGCCGGTACTCCCAGTCAAGGCGGCTCCAGGTGGTGGTGGAGGTCCTGTAATATCCTGCTGAAAACAGTCCGCTTCCTATAGAGTATATTACACGTAGCTGAGTGTATTGCCCCGCACAGAAGGGTGGTACTCCCAGACGCCACGGTTTACAAGGACACAGGTACTCCCAATTAAGAGCAGCTCACGATGATGGTGGTGGTAGTAGTGACGTGGGATCCAGCTGTAAGCATTACCTCTCCTTTACAGTACACGATCCATTGCCCTCTATAGAAGGGTGGTACTCCCAGCTCAGTTACACTGTGTGGGGTCTCATTTCAGTATACTGCCCTGACAGGTGGTACTCCCAGCACACTTTGATTGAATCCTGTGCTCTTGGGACAGGTGGTACTCCCCTTAAAAGGAGCAGTGCCAGCGATACTTTGGGGGTCCGGGGCTGAGGCTGAGTCCGTCCAAGCCTGGCATACACGGAAGCATAATCTTTATTTATATCGCGCTAATATATTCTGCAGCGTTCATGTACAGAGTCATAAATAAGAGAGCAGCAAGCAAGAGGAGTGAGGGACCTGCTCCCAAGAGCTTACAATCTATGAGGAGTAAGGTGACACAAGAGCTTACAGTCTATGAGGAGATAGGGGTGACACAAGAGCTTACAATCTATGAGGAGCTAGGGGAGACACAAGAGCTTACAGTCTATGAGGAGTAAGGTGACACAAGAGCTTACAATCTATGAGGAGATGGAGGAGACACAAGAGCTTACAATCCATGAGGAGATAGGGGTGACACAAGAGCTTACAGTCTATGAGGAGTAAGGTGACACAAGAGCTTACAATCTATGAGGAGTAAGGTGACACAAGAGCTTACAGTCTATGAGGAGATAGGGGTGACACAAGAGCTTACAATCTATGAGGAGCTAGGGGTGACACAAGAGCTTACAATCTATGAGGAGATGGAGGAGACACAAGAGCTTACAATCCATGAGGAGATAGGGGTGACACAAGAGCTTACAGTCTATGAGGAGTAAGGTGACACAAGAGCTTACAATCTATGAGGAGATGGAGGAGACACAAGAGCTTACAGTCTATGAGGAGCTAGGGGAGACACAAGAGCTTACAATCTATGAGGAGATGGACTGTAAGCTCTTGTGTCTCCCCTATCTCCTCATAGATTGTAAGCTCTTGTGTCACCCCTATCTCCTCATAGATTGTAAGCTCTTGTGTCACCCCTATCTCCTCATAGATTGTAAGCTCTTGTGTCACCCCTATCTCCTCATAGATTGTAAGCTCTTGTGTCACCCCTATCTCCTCATAGAGTATAAGCTCTTGTGTCTCCCCTATCTCCTCATAGATTGTAAGCTCTTGTGTCACCCCTATCTCCTCATAGATTGTAAGCTCTTGTGTCACCCCTATCTCCTCATAGAGTATAAGCTCTTGTGTCTCCCCTATCTCCTCATAGATTGTAAGCTCTTGTGTCACCCCTATCTCCTCATAGATTGTAAGCTCTCCTGTCTCCCCTATCTCCTCATAGACTGTAAGCTCTTGTGTCTCCTCTATCTCCTCATAGATTGTAAGCTCTTGTGTCACCCCTATCTCCTCATAGAGTATAAGCTCTTGTGTCTCCCCTATCTCCTCATAGATTGTAAGCTCTTGTGTCACCCCTATCTCCTCATAGATTGTAAGCTCTTGTGTCACCCCTATCTCCTCATAGAGTATAAGCTCTTGTGTCTCCCCTATCTCCTCATAGATTGTAAGCTCTTGTGTCACCCCTATCTCCTCATAGATTGTAAGCTCTTGTGTCACCCCTATCTCCTCATAGATTGTAAGCTCTTGTGTCACCCCTATCTCCTCATAGATTGTAAGCTCTTGTGTCACCCCTATCTCCTCATAGATTGTAAGCTCTTGTGTCACCCCTATCTCCTCATAGATTGTAAGCTCTTGTGTCACCCCTATCTCCTCATAAACTGTAAGCTTGTGTCTCCCCTATGAGGAGATATAGATGGTAAGCTCTTGTGTCTCCCCTATGAGGAGATATAGATGGTAAGCTCTTGTGTCTCCCCTATGAGGAGATATAGATGGTAAGCTCTTGTGTCTCCCCTATCTCCCCATAGATTGTAAGCTCTTATGTTTCCCCTAAGGATATAGGACTGACACAAGAGCTTACAATGTAAAAGGAGATAGGGGTGACACAAGAGCTTACAGTCTATGAGGAGATGGAGGAGACACAAGAGCTTACAATCTATATCTACTCATAGATTGTAAGCTCTTGTTTCACCCCTATCGCCTCATAGATTGAAAGCTCTTTTGTCTCTTCTAAGGAGATAGGGCTGACACAAGAGCTTACAGTCTATGGGGGAGATTTATCAAAACTGGTGAAAAGTAGAACTGGCTTAGTTGCCCATAGCAACCAATCAGATTCCTCCTTTCATTTTCCAATTAAGCTGTGAAAAATGAAAGGAGGAACCTGATTGGTTGCTATGGGCATCTAAGCCAGTTCTACTTTACGCCAGTTTGATAAATGACTATATATGAGTAGATCTAGATTGTAAGCTCTTGTGTCTCCTCTATCTCCTCATAGATTGTAAGCTCTTGTGTCTCCCCTATCTCCCCATAGATTGTAAGCTCTTTTGTCTCTTCTAAGGAGATAGGGCTGACACAAGCGCTTACAATCTATGAGGAGATACGGTGACACAATAGGTGAGCTGTCACCTGCTGGTACATGTAGTCCTCCTGAGTACATGGGGTGTGGTGGATACTGATGGATGGGTCAGAGGATGTGTTTGTAGGGAGCGTGTAAACCTGTGGACGCTGCGATTTACCTAATGTCTCGGGTTGGGGCGTTCCAGAGAAGTGGTGCAGCTCGGGAGACGTCTTGGAGAGATGGTGGAGGAGATGTAGGGGGTGAGGATGAGTGGAGAACCCAATCTCTGGGGCGTGTGAACAGAAGAGAGCGGCCGCCCCATCATTCCTTCATGGTAATGACTGGTCACAGTCATGAAATCCTGGCTATGACGTCACTTACGTCCCATTATACCAGTAGGACACGTCCGCCCAGCAGTGTCCAGTCAGCTTCCAGCCAAGATGGCGGCTCTGCCAATGGAAAAGGAGAGACATGGGTTATAGAAGATACAAGGGGTCTCCACTGCTTACTGGGGGTAGTTGGTTAAAGGGGTTCTCCAGTTTAATGGGGGCACTAACTTCATGACTAAAGGTGGCCTGTAAATTGGCGCCAAAATAACCATAAATGTCCTCACTGTGTAATGAGGTGACTGTGAGGTAAATGCCCGGATGAGGAGACCCCTGTATGCGGTTTATATGACACCCTTCACATATGGGCTGGATAGACGCTCCTCCGGTCACACCGGCCTGCCTTCTATAGCGGGGCCTACAGGCCGGTCAGGCTCGGACTACATCTCCCGGCATGCCTCGGGACGTCGCACGCTACGTGACCCCGCTTTGTTGTAGGATGTCCCAGTCGGCCTCCGTACAGGGAGGTGGAAGTGGAGCTCCGGGAAGATGGGGCTGGCCGTCTTTTTCGGTTGCACCTTTGTGGCCTTCGGGCCGGCTCTGTCGCTCTTTATCCTGACTGTCGCCGGGGACCCGCTGAGAGTGATCATCCTGGTGGCCGGGTATGGTTGTCCTGCTCTCCGTACACACCTGCCTCTTGGTCGGGGATGCGTTTCTTTGCTTTGATGAGGGATAGTCACATGACGGGACGATGTGTCTCACCCACCCGGGGGGGT
The DNA here is from genome assembly GCF_905171765.1 of Bufo bufo. Lineage (NCBI taxonomy): Eukaryota > Metazoa > Chordata > Amphibia > Anura > Bufonidae > Bufo > Bufo bufo. The sequence continues at coordinate 92,790,247 of NC_053399.1, forward strand.
TTTACGTGGTAGACTGGAGGAGCAGTCCCCACAGCAGCACAGAGTCTTTCAGCATAGGTGTCCGCTTATCTCCTGGTAGTATTGTTACCTGTCCATGGAACAGTGTCATGATGTGAGGAAGAGAAGAAAGGGAGCGGTGCCCACAGCAGCACAGAGTATTTGAGGAGAGGCTCGGGCTGATCCTGTCACAGCAGCACAGAGTATTTCAGCATAGGTGTCCGCTTATCTCCTGGTAGTATTGTTACCTGTCCATGGAACAGTGTCATGATGTGAGGAAGAGAAGAAAGGGAGCGGTGCCCACAGCAGCACAGAGTATTTGAGGAGAGGCTCGGGCTGATCCTGTCACAGCAGCACAGAGTATTTCAGCATAGGTGTCCGCTTATCTCCTGGTAGTATTGTTACCTGTCCATGGAACAGTGTCATGATGTGAGGAAGAGAAGAAAGGGAGCCGGTGCCCACAGCAGCACAGAGTATTTGAGGAGAGGCTCGGGCTGATCCTGTCACAGCAGCACAGAGTATTTCAGAATAGACGCCCTGCTTATCTCCTGAGGGGTTGGGACATGTCTGTCCACGTAGTAATGGATCAGGGACATGATGTGAGAAAAAAAATGGAGCGAGGGCCAGGTGCGGTCCCCACAGCAGCACAGGAGTACTTCAGGATAGACTTTTGCCTGTCTCCTGGGGGTGGGGCAGTGTCATGAGAGGGGTTGAATGAGGAAAAGTGGAGCAGATAGCAGCACAGAGTATTTCAGGAGCAGTGGTACATACCAGGCTACAATGTCCTTGCTGTCCGCTGTCACTGCCTTATTTTGTTTCCAAGATCTCTGCTTGCTGTGAATGAATAGCACCACTGCCCGTGTACGTCCAGGCTGGTCTTGATCAGGTCCTGTTACGCTGCGTTCTCATTCCTTGGCAGCAAGCAGGGATCCTGGAGTAGAGACCTCAGTAAGTAGGAGGTCTGCTGGTGATCGGAGACGTGACGTGCCCCCCTCTCTCCGCAGCTCCTTCTTCTGGTTGGTGTCGGTCCTCCTGTCCTCGCTCATCTGGTTCATCTCGGTCCAGGTCAGTGACAGGAATGACTCCAGTCTGCAGTACGGACTGCTGATCTTCGGGGCGGCCATCTCCGTGCTGCTGCAGGAAGCCTTCAGATACGCCTACTACAGGCTGCTCAAGTAAGTAGCCAATCGCAGGAGCCGGGGCACATCAACTGCTTGCTGTAAGTGAGTGGAACAGTCTTGATAGCCGGTATACACCTAAGGGCTCATGCACACGACCGTGGGGTCCGCAATGCACGGGCACCGACCGTGGGTCAGCCGCATGGGGATCGCGGACCCATTCACTTGAATGGGGTCCGCGATCCGCATCCGACGGTCCGTTTTTTGCGATGCGGAGGCTCGACCAGAAACGCCACGGAATCACTCCGTGGGGTTCCGATCCGTGCTTCTGCACCGCATCTCCGGGTTTGTGGACACGTGGTATACGGGCCACAATACAACCACGGCGGGGCAAAGGCCGTGTGCATGAGCCCTAATACTGAGGGTTTGTTACAGTCTGATACATTTTACCTGCACTGATACATTGTAGCAAATCCGTAAGACAGGAGAGAGGTTTGCTGTTAAGATGTGCCTTCTAATCCAGTGGCTATCCACCTGTGGTACTGGACACTGGGGGGGGGGGGTCCCCAGCTTCGGTGGGGGTCCCCAATGTCCAGCAATGCTGCTTCTTTGATACAAGGGGTCTGTCAAGAGGCATCTGGGCCGGGGTCTTTATGCATTGGCGTCTGTATACAGGAGCTGGTTGTTTGTATAAAGGGGATCCAGCCTGGAGTCTATATACAGAAGAGGAGGCTGGGGAGGGGTCTGTATAATGGAGGATACAGCCTATATACAGAAGAGGAGGCTGGGGAGGGGTCTGTATAATGGAGGATACAGTCTATATACAGAAGAGGAGGCTGGGGAGGGGTCTGTATAATGGAGGATACAGTCTATATACAGAAGAGGAGGCTGGGGAGGGGTCTGTATAATGGAGGATACAGTCTATATACAGAAGAGGAGGCTGGGGAGGGGTCTGTATAATGGAGGATCCAGCCTATATACAGAAGAGGAGGCTGGGGAGGGGTCTGTATAATGGAGGATACAGTCTATATACAGAAGAGGAGGCTGGGGAGGGGTCTGTATAATGGAGGATACAGTCTATATACAGAAGAGGAGGCTGGGGAGGGGTCTGTATAATGGAGGATACAGTCTATATACAGAAGAGGAGGCTGGGGAGGGGTCTGTATAATGGAGGATACAGTCTATATACAGAAGAGGAGGCTGGGGAGGGGTCTGTATAATGGAGGATACAGCCTGGAGTCTATATACAGAAGAGGAGGCTGGGGAGGGGGTCTGTATAATGGAGGATACAGCCTATATACAGAAGAGGAGGCTGGGGAGGGGTCTGTATAATGGAGGATCCAGCCTATATACAGAAGAGGAGGCTGGGGAGGGGTCTGTATAATGGAGGATACAGTCTATATACAGAAGAGGAGGCTGGGGAGGGGTCTGTATAATGGAGGATACAGTCTATATACAGAAGAGGAGGCTGGGGAGGGGTCTGTATAATGGAGGATACAGCCTGGAGTCTATATACAGAAGAGGAGGCTGGGGAGGGGTCTGTATAATGGAGGATACAGCCTATATACAGAAGAGGAGGCTGGGGAGGGGTCTGTATAATGGAGGATACAGCCTATATACAGAGGGGAAGGCTGGGGAGGGGTCTGTATAATGGAGGATACAGCCTATATACAGAGGAGGAGGCTGGGGAGGGGGTCTGTATAATGGAGGATACAGCCTATATACAGAAGAGGAGGCTGGGGAGGGGTCTGTATAATGGAGGATACAGCCTGGAGTCTATATACAGAAGAGGAGGCTGGGGAGGGGTCTGTATAATGGAGGATACAGCCTATATACAGAGGAGAGGCTGGGGAGGGGTCTGTATAATGGAGGATACAGCCTATATACAGGGGAGAGGCTGGGGAGGGGTTTGTATAATGGAGGATACAGCCTATATACAGAGGAGGAGGCTGGGGAGGGGTCTGTATAATGGAGGATACAGCCTATATACAGAGGAGGAGGCTGGGGAGGGGTCTGTATAATGGAGGATACAGCCTATATACAGAGGAGGCTGGGGAGGGGTCTGTATAATGGAGGATCCAGCCTATATACAGAAGAGGAGGCTGGGGAGGGGTCTGTATAATGGAGGATCCAGCCTGGAGTCTATATACAGAAGAGGAGGCTGGGGAGGGGTCTGTATAATGGAGGATCCAGCCTATATACAGAAGAGGAGGCTGGGGAGGGGTCTGTATAATGGAGGATACAGCCTATATACAGAGGAGGAGGCTGGGGAGGGGTCTGTATAATGGAGGATACAGCCTATATACAGAGGAGGCTGGGGAGGGGTCTGTATAATGGAGGATACAGCCTATATACAGAAGAGGAGGCTGGGGAGGGGTCTGTATAATGGAGGATACAGCCTATATACAGAGGAGGCTGGGGAGGGGTCTGTATAATGGAGGATACAGCCTATATACAGAAGAGGAGGCTGGGGAGGGGTCTGTATAATGGAGGATACAGTCTATATACAGGGGAGAGGCTGGGGAGGGGTCTGTATAATGGAGGATACAGCCTATATACAGAGGAGAGGCTGGGGAGGGGTCTGTATAATGGAGGATACAGCCTATATACAGAGGAGGAGGCTGGGGAGGGGTCTGTATAATGGAGGATACAGCCTATATACAGGGGAGAGGCTGGGGAGGGGTCTGTATAATGGAGGATACAGCCTATATACAGAGGAGGAGGCTGGGGAGGGGTCTGTATAATGGAGGATACAGCCTATATACAGAGGAGGCTGGGGAGGGGTCTGTATAATGGAGGATACAGCCTATATACAGGGGAGAGGCTGGGGAGGGGTCTGTATAATGGAGGATACAGCCTATATACAGAGGAGGAGGCTGGGGAGGGGTCTGTATAATGGAGGATACAGCCTATATACAGAGGAGGAGGCTGGGGAGGGGTCTGTATAATGGAGGATACAGCCTATATACAGAGGAGGAGGCTGGGGAGGGGTTTGTATAATGGAGGATACAGCCTATATACAGGGGAGAGGCTGGGGAGGGGTTTGTATAATGGAGGATACAGCCTATATACAGAGGAGAGGCTGGGGAGGGGTCTGTATAATGGAGGATACAGCCTATATACAGAAGAGGAGGCTGGGGAGGGGTCTGTATAATGGAGGATACAGCCTATATACAGAGGAGGCTGGGGAGGGGTCTGTATAATGGAGGATACAGCCTATATACAGGGGAGAGGCTGGGGAGGGGTCTGTATAATGGAGGATACAGCCTATATACAGAGGAGGAGGCTGGGGAGGGGTCTGTATAATGGAGGATACAGCCTGGAGTCTATATACAGAAGAGGAGGCTGGGGAGGGGTCTGTATAATGGAGGATCCAGCCTATATACAGAGGAGGAGGCTGGGGAGGGGTCTGTATAATGGAGGATACAGCCTATATACAGGGGAGAGGCTGGGGAGGGGTTTGTATAATGGAGGATACAGCCTATATACAGAGGAGAGGCTGGGGAGGGGTCTGTATAATGGAGGATACAGCCTATATACAGAAGAGGAGGCTGGGGAGGGGTCTGTATAATGGAGGATACAGCCTATATACAGAGGAGAGGCTGGGGAGGGGTCTGTATAATGGAGGATACAGCCTATATACAGAAGAGGAGGCTGGGGAGGGGTCTGTATAATGGAGGATCCAGCCTATATACAGAAGAGGAGGCTGGGGAGGGGTCTGTATAATGGAGGATACAGCCTATATACAGAGGAGGAGGCTGGGGAGGGGTCTGTATAATGGAGGATACAGCCTATATACAGAGGAGAGGCTGGGGAGGGGTCTGTATAATGGAGGATACAGCCTGTGGTCTATATACAGAGGAGAGGCTGGGGAGGGGTCTGTATAATGGAGGATACAGCCTATATACAGAGGAGAGGCTGGGGAGGGGTCTGTATAATGGAGGATACAGCCTATATACAGAGGAGGAGGCTGGGGAGGGGTCTGTATAATGGAGGATACAGCCTATATACAGAGGAGAGGCTGGGGAGGGGTCTGTATAATGGAGGATACAGCCTATATACAGAAGAGGAGGCTGGGGAGGGGTCTGTATAATGGAGGATACAGCCTATATACAGAGGAGAGGCTGGGGAGGGGTCTGTATAATGGAGGATACAGCCTATATACAGAAGAGGAGGCTGGGGAGGGGTCTGTATAATGGAGGATCCAGCCTATATACAGAAGAGGAGGCTGGGGAGGGGTCTGTATAATGGAGGATACAGCCTATATACAGAAAAGGAGGCTGGGGAGGGGTCTGTATAATGGAGGATACAGCCTATATACAGAGGGGAAGGCTGGGGAGGGGTCTGTATAATGGAGGATACAGCCTATATACAGAGGAGAGGCTGGGGAGGGGTCTGTATAATGGAGGATACAGCCTATATACAGAGGAGGCGTCTATATACAGGGGGGAGGAGGCCCTAAATGTCTCCCTACCTGCTGTCCTGGTCTCTTCGCTTAAAACCTCTTTCCCCCATTACCTGGCCATCAAATAGGATAACGTACTTGGGTATAAAAATCGCTGCCGACCTGTCGCGACTCTATAGCTTAAACTTACCCCCACCCCCCTCTCCTCCAGCAGTTCTGGAGGGACTTGGAGACCCGGCGTAGACGAGATTTCTCCTGGTTTGGCAGAATTAGCGTATTGAAGATGAACTTGCCGCCTAAATTACTCGATCTCCTGCAGACCTCCGCCCCCCTCCGTATTCTGGTCCCAATTGCGCCGCTGCTTCACGCAATTTGTATGGTCACCCGCCTCTACTATCATTCTACTGCCTAGGCCCGGCTTTTGGACATGTTGATACCTCCAAATCTTGGGTACCTATAGCTCACGACTCTTCCCCCAGGTCTTTACCAGTACTCCCATGGCTAACCGGCACCTCACGCTCTACCCCTCTAAGCTTTCCTTCATGGCTCACCGCACTTTTGCAATCATAGCGTCCATAAACCGCCACACGTCTTTAATTGATCCCTCGGTCCCAATAACTGACCATCCGCACTTCACTCCAGGGCACTCGCGTCACCCCTTTCTCAAGGGAACAAAGGCTCCTCCACTTAGATTTTGCCATGTCCTATCGGGATCCTCCTTGAGGCCCTTATCTCAATTATTGGGGACCCCCCCCTCCCTTTAGCACGCTGCTCCTACGAATACTTACAACTCCAGCTCTTCTATGAGTAAGGCCCACATGTTAAATCGAAACCTCACAACATTTGAGCAAATGTGCTTAGCCCCCTCAGCGGTACTTAGAAGAATCCTATCAACTGTATGCACACTATTAATACATCAACGCTCCTCACCCCTCCCCCCTTTTTGTCAGGCCTCGGAACGGGACATAGGTGCTCATTTCACACGATCTCGGTGGAATAAGGCCCCTTTCACACGGGCGAGTATTCCGCGCGGATGCGATGCGTGAGTTGAACGCATTGCACCCGCACTGAATCCGGACCCATTCATTTCTATGGGGCTGTGCAGATGAGCGGTGATTTTCACGCATCACTTGTGTGTTGCGTGAAAATCGCAGCATGCTCTATATTGTGCGTTTTCCACGCAACGCAGGCCCCATAGAAGTGAATGGGGCTGCGTGAAAATCGCAAGCAAGTGCGGATGCGGTGCGTTTTTTTTTTTTTTTTTTCCACACGGTTGCTAGGAGACGATCGGGATGGAGATCCGATCATTATTATTTTCCCTTATAGCATGGTTATAAGGGAAAATAATAGCATTCTGAATGCATAGTAAAATAGCGCTGGAGGGGTTAAAAAAATAATAATAATAATTTAACTCGCCTTAATCCACTTGATCGCACAGCCGGCATCTCCTTCTGTCTTTATCTGGGAGTAATAGGACCTGTGGTGACGTCACTCCAGTCATCACATGGTCCGTCACCATGGTAAAAGATCATGTGATGGATCATGTGATGACCAACAGTTAGCGGAGGCTTGAAGAAGTAAACCAAATATATAAGTCCGACCCTTCTCCCTCCCGCCTAGCGGATCTCCAACACAGTCGGCTATGTTTAAGATCCCTCCTCCCGTATAACCATGTAAGAGTGTTGCGCCGTTTGAAAACCTCTTTTTATCACATGGGTGACCGGGCAGGGTCTCTACTCGCATGCAGGCTTAAACGCGGAGCTGCAAACTGTAGGATAGAGAAAATACATTATGGTGGATCCGCAAGAGATAACCAATGTGTTCGCTTCATATTATGCACATCTGTATAATCTCAGGGATGATACTTCCACCCTCCCCCCCCCCCCCCCCCCCCAACCTACTGAGGAGGGTATAAGATCTTTCTTAGACCCACTAAACCTTCCTTCCCTCTCGGATGAACAACTTTTGTCACTTAATAAGCCGATATCTGTTGAAGAGATCATTATAGCACTTAAAGCCACACCTCTAGGCAAAGCGCCGGGCCCAGATGGCTTTATATCCCGATTTACTATAAATCCTTCCAAGCGCAATTGGCTCCCTATTTGGCCACACTGTACAGTGGTTTCCTCTCCGCAGGTGTAATACCCTCGGATATGCTGGTGGCCACAGTAGTCTCAAAAAACCGGGAAAGCCCCCGGATGATCCCGCAAATTTCCGCCCCATATCCCTGTTGATTGTGGATCTAAAGCTGTACGCAAAAATTTTGGCTTCTCGTATTAATACTTTTCTTCCCTCCTTAGTTGATCCTAATCAGGTAGGATTTGTCCCTGGGAGACAGTGTAGGGATGGCACTAGACGCATGGTCAATCTTATTCAGCTGGCGAGGGGGTCCAGGATCCCCACAATGTTTGTATCTCTCGACGCTGAAAAAGCGTACATTGGGGGTTCCTGGAACAGGTCCTGCAGAAGTTTGGGTTTCCTGGTCCCATACTCTCGGCCATAATGGGGCTGTATATCAAGCCATCTGCTAGGGTGTTGGCATCTGGTTATCTATCACAAACGGCACCCGGCAAGACTGTCCGCTGTCACCACTAATTTCCGCGTTAGTCATGGAACCTTTGGCGATGATCATAAGGACCTGTCCACAGATTATGGGAATCCAGTTGGGAGACTTTTCTCACGTAAACGGTCTCTAATCCTCACTCTGAAAGAGTTGCCCTGTCCCACATACTTACCTCCTCCTCACAATGTTCCTAGGTCTTAGATTTTCATGTCTCGGGAGACATTAGAGGGCGTCTTCAGCAGATGTACTCTTTCCTATGGGTTGATAAGCCATTACTTACCTAGCTCGCTCTGTAGCGGAGACCATGTCCATTAATTTGGGTAATCTAAGAGCAGAACTAAAAAGGGATTACGTCAAAATGTCACCAGTTCATCTGCTAAAATTCTGTACCGTCTTAGATGTCTTCCCCGTCACATACCTAAGGTTCTGACTGCACGGTTTCAACAAGATTTTATGAACTTCATATGGGGTAATAAACGCCGCAGAATATCCAAGTCAGCGCTGCACCCCCCAATAAGATGTGGAGGACTAGGTGTTCCTGATCTTTATAAATATTATCTAGCTAACTTGGCAGAACAGGCGCTTGAATGGTGGTCCCCGTCTTCTCCGTAACGATGTCTTCAAATTGAGGAGACCTATGTCAGACGTTGGTTCCTGCCAGCTATACTCGCCGCTTTTTATCTGGGCTCACCTTAGAGATTCCATCAAACTCTTCCGTGTTCCAATGGATAGCCTTCCTATGCCAAACGTTTCCCTGGCAGTCTGGGCGGCCCGGTGGAATTCAGCGTCTTGGGTGCCTATACGATAGATCTTCGCCAGTAGGCTTTGCTTTTTTGCACAACAAGTACCTACTCCCAAATAATCCGTTTTACCAGTTTCTTCAGATAAGGCACCTGTTGGGCCCTCTACAGGGAACCAATCCTTACCTTCTCTGCCGAACACAAGTCCCCAAGACCTGCGTAACTTAGAGTAAACAGCCATTCATGCTGAGATGGGAACAAGGGCGTTCTCTATGCGTCAATGGAGGGAGGCTCTTTACTGGTCCTTCAAAAGCTCCAAATGTGTCAATCACGTGGAACAGGCGAGAAAGATCCAGTTAAGATGGCACCTAACCCCTAATAGATTGGCACATTTGCTTCCCGGTTATTCCCCTCTTTGCTGGAGAGGATGCGGGGAAATTGGGACCCCACTCCATGTGTGGTGGGCCTGACCATTGGTTAGAGCATTTTGGTCTGATTATAGGGAGTCAATCTTTCCCTCTCAATTCTGGGTTTAGGACTATCAGAAGTCCCCTCTGAATTTCGTTGGTCGGCTGCCCATATACTGTACGCTGCTCGCAACACTATTGCCCGTCAGTGGAAGCTGGCACAATCTCCTTCGTTAATTGAGGTCATGCAATCGGTTAACGCACACATGCACACTTTACGCTCCAGAATTCGTGCTCATAATCAGTGGGTTCCCTGGTTATCTGCCGGACTGTCTCATGTAACCTGTACCGTGTATTTCTTTGTACCCAATGAGATTAGCGCCAACGAGCACATGCACCTTGCTGTACCATCTCCTAGTGTTATGCACGCTGGTGGGGGCGATATATGTTATATGATATCTGCTTAAGGACATTCTATCCTGCTGCCTTGCTGTTATATTTCTTGTTGAAATATTAATAAAAATGTATTGAACATCATCAGTTATATTCCATGTTTTCTTAATTGTCCCTATACACGCCGTTGCGTGGCTTACTCCTTTTTGTGCACTATATGTTGTGTGCTTTTTCACAATTATAAGCTGGTATCATTTGTTTTTGTTATACCAAAAAAATAAAAAATTGTAATTAGTATATACAGGGGGAAGGCTGGGGAGGGGTCTGTATAATGGAGGATCCAGCCTATATACGGAAGAGGAGGCTGGGGAGGGGTCTGTATAATGGAGGATACAGCCTACAGTCTATATACAGAAGAGGAGGCTGGGGAGGGGGTCTGTATAATGGAGGATACAGCCTGTGGTCTATATACAGAGGGGAAGGCTGGGGAGGGGTCTGTATAATGGAGGATCCAGCCTATATACAGAAGAGGAGGCTGGGGAAGGGGTCTGTATAATGGAGGATACAGTCTATATACAGAAGAGGAGGCTGGGGAGGGGTCTGTATAATGGAGGATACAGCCTACAGTCTATATACAGAGGGGAAGGCTGGGGAGGGGTCTGTATAATGGAGGATACAGCCTGTGGTCTATATACAGAGGGGAAGGCTGGGGAGGGGTCTGTATAATGGAGGATCCAGCCTATATACAGAAGAGGAGGCTGGGGAGGGGTCTGTATAATGGAGGATACAGTCTATATACAGAAGAGGAGGCTGGGGAGGGGTCTGTATAATGGAGGATACAGCCTACAGTCTATATACAGAAGAGGAGGCTGGGGAGGGGGTCTGTATAATGGAGGATACAGCCTGTGGTCTATATACAGAGGGGAAGGCTGGGGAGGGGTCTGTATAATGGAGGATCCAGCCTATATACAGAAGAGGAGGCTGGGGAAGGGGTCTGTATAATGGAGGATACAGTCTATATACAGAAGAGGAGGCTGGGGAGGGGGTCTGTATAATGGAGGATACAGCCTGTGGTCTATATACAGAGGGGAAGGCTGGGGAGGGGTCTGTATAATGGAGGAACCAGCCTACAGTCTATATACAGAAGAGGAGGCTGGGGAGGGGTCTGTATAATGGAGGATCCAGCCTGGAGTCTATATACAGAAGAGGAGGCTGGGGAGGGGTCTGTATAATGGAGGATACAGCCTACAGTCTATATACAGAAGAGGAGGCTGGGGAGGGGTCTGTATAATGGAGGAACCAGCCTACAGTCTATATACAGAAGAGGAGGCTGGGGAGGGGTCTGTATAATGGGGGATCCAGCCTAGTGGTTTATATATTGGGGAGGGGTTTGTATAATGGGGTATCCAGCCTGGGGTCTGTATACAGGAGAGATCTGAAGTGTGATCAGTTTCTATTTTGGGCTGTGCTGAAGGGGCTCGCATATACTATTTACAATTCATACGTCATCTGTTGGGGGCGTGTCCTTTATAAATGGGGGGGGGGGGGTTGTTTCTGGAATCCATAACCCAAAAAGCCCTAACGTGGCTGAAGATGAACAAGGCTCCTAACGGAATGCACTGATACACTGTAACAAACCCACCAGCCTCGTCAGCAGGACTTGGTCTGTGCAAGATTTTAAGTCTCTGGGTAGAAATAAAAACATCTTTCTTTCACTGACAGCAAGCAGAGAACTATATTAGAAAGTTGTTGGGTACATGCCGGATTAGAAGACTTTCCGGACTGGTACAGTAAAATGTCTTCCCTCTCTCCTGCAGGAAGGCGGACGAGGGTCTGGCCACCATCAGTGAGGATGGACGATCCCCCATCTCCATCGGGCAGATGGCGTACGGTGAGCGGCTCAATCCTGGGCTATGGGGTCGGGGTGCCCCCTTCCCTTCCCTCCGCCCTGATCCCCTCTCTCTTGTTTCCCGCAGTGTCCGGCTTCTCTTTTGGCATTATCAGCGGGGTCTTCTCCGTCATCAATATCCTGGCGGACGCCGTCGGCCCCGGCATCGTGGGCGTCCATGGAGATTCCCAGTATTATTTTCTCACATCAGGTATTGCTTTGTCTTGTTATGCGTAGTGCTGCCACTAGGTGGAGCCGGGGATCCATTCACAGCTCAGCGCTGCACTCCCATAGAGCAGAATGGAGGCTCCATGCAGCTTACTGACCTCTTGCCTCCCTGCAGCGTTCCTGACCATGGCGATTGTATTCTTGCACACCTTCTGGGGGATCATCTTCTTTGCAGCTTGTGAAAAGCGGAAACCGTTCCACATCGTGGGCGTGGTCCTCAGCCACCTGATCACCTCCGGGTTGGTGAGTCCGCCACACTCTGGGTCATTTCTGGGCATTCTCTATAGCAGCCGGCTCCATTCCATGGCTGTTGGGAAGCCTGTGATTGTCTAGGCATGCTGGGAGTTGTAGTTCCACAGTCAGCGAGGTTTACCTTCTCTCTTCCTTTTTGCAGACCTTCCTGAACCCCTGGTACGAGGCCAGCCTCATCCCCATCTACATCATCACCCTCGGCATGGGAGTATGGGCCTTCGTGGCTGCCGGAGGCAGCCACCACAACATCCGCAAATGCCTCGCCTGTAAGTACGGGGGTCTTCACAAGGTGCAGCTTGTGTTTTATGGGTTTCACCCAACTTTATAGACATATCCAAAGCAGATCAGACCCCCAAATTAGTCCCCGTCCCCCGATCAGGCCTCTAGAATGAATCGCACCCCTAAATTTAATTGGACCCCAGAACAGTCCCTAAAATTAACTCTATCCCAGACAGACCTCCAAAATTATGCAAAATCTATATCTATAAAATATGAATGTTATACACTGACAGCAAACAGAAGTTTTGAAAAGTGAAGAATACCTAATAATATCATCATTCTATGTAATCCTACAAGTTACATTATACCCCTGAGGCTGCACGCCTTAGACCACCCCCATTATACCCCTGAGGCTGCACGCCTTAGACCACCCCCATTATACCCCTGAGGCTGCACGCCTTAGACCCCCATTATACCCCTGAGGCTGCACGCCTTAGACCCCCATTATACCCCTGAGGCTGCACGCCTTAGACCCCCATTATACCCCTGAGGCTGCACGCCTTAGACCCCCATTATACCCCTGAGGCTGCACGCCTTAGACCCCAATTATACCCCTGAGGCTGCACGCCTTAGACCCCCATTATACCCCTGAGGCTGCACGCCTTAGACCACCCCCATTATACCCCTGAGGCTGCACGCCTTAGACCACCCCCATTATACCCCTGAGGCTGCACGCCTTAGACCACCCCCATTTTACCCCTGAGGCTGCACGCCTTAGACCACCCCCATTATACCCCTGAGGCTGCACGCCTTAGACCACCCCCATTATACCCCTGAGGCTGCACGCCTTAGACCACCCCCATTATACCCCTGAGGCTGCACGCCTTAGACCACCCCCATTATAGCCCTGAGGCTGCACGCCTTAGACCCCCATTATACCCCCTTTTCAGGTATTCCTCCTTTAAAGGGGTTGTGCCATTAAAAATATTCAACGTTTTTTTTAAACCAGCCCCCAGGTCTGAATACTCGTGTAGTCAAAAATGTAGTATAGCCACTGGTTTATACAGTAAAATGTGTATCTGTATAGCGCCACCTGCTGTTTGCCCTTTTCCTTATTTCCCTGTCCATCTCCCTGAGGTGGTCGCACATGCTCAGTTTAAATCTTCAACTGTAACCAGCCATAGCTGTGTGTCAGTTCCAGGAAAAGAGCTACAGCAGAAAGGACCCCCCCTTCCCTAGCCTGAACTGTGATAGGGCTAGATCTGCAGCAGAAAGGAACCCCCCCCCTACCCTGAACTGTGATAGGGCTAGATCTGCAGCAGAAAGGACCCCCCCTCCTACCCTGAACTGTGATAGGGCTAGATCTGCAGCAGAAAGGACCCCCCCTCCTACCCTGAACTGTGATAGGGCTAGATCTGCAGCAGAAAGGACCCCCCCACCCCCCCACCCTGAACTGTGATAGGGCTAGAGCTGCAGCATAAAGGACCCCCCCTCCTACCCTGAACTGTGATAGGGCTAGATCTGCAGCAGAAAGGAACCCCCCCCCCCCTACCCTGAACTGTGATAGGGCTAGATCTGCAGCAGAAAGGAACCCCCCCCGAACTGTGATAGGGCTAGATCTGCAGCAGAAAGGACCCCCCCCACCCTGAACTGTGATAGGGCTAGATCTGCAGCAGAAAGGAACCCCCCCCCCCCCCCCCCCCCGAACTGTGATAGGGCTAGATCTGCAGCAGAAAGGAACCCCCCCCCCAACCCACCTGAACTGTGATAGGGCTAGATCTGCAGCAGAAAGGAACCCCCCCCCCCCTACCCTGAACTGTGATAGGGCTAGATCTGCAGCAGAAAGGACCCCCCCTCCTACCCTGAACTGTGATAGGGCTAGATCTGCAGCAGAAAGGAACCCCCCCCCTTCCCCGAACTGTGATAGGGCTAGATCTGCAGCAGAAAGGACCCCCCCCCCTACCCTGAACTGTGATAGGGCTAGATCTGCAGCAGAAAGGAACCCCCCCCCCCCCCACCCTGAACTGTGATAGGGCTAGATCTGCAGCAGAAAGGAACCCCCCCCCCCCCCTACCCTGAACTGTGATAGGGCTAGATCTGCAGCAGAAAGGAACCCCCCCCCCCCCCGAACTGTGATAGGGCTAGATCTGCAGCAGAAAGGAACCCCCCCCCCCCCTACCCTGAACTGTGATAGGGCTAGATCTGCAGCAGAAAGGACCCCCCCCTCCTACCCTGAACTGTGATAGGGCTAGATCTGCAGCAGAAAGGAACCCCCCCCCCCCCCCCCGAACTGTGATAGGGCTAGATCTGCAGCAGAAAGGAACCCCCCCCCCTACCCTGAACTGTGATAGGGCTAGATCTGCAGCAGAAAGGACCCCCCCCCCCCCCCCCCCCGAACTGTGATAGGGCTAAATGTGCAGCAGAAAGGACCCCCCCCCCCCCCGAACTGTGATAGGGCTAGATCTGCAGCAGAAAGGAACCCCCCCCCCCCCCCCCGAACTGTGATAGGGCTAGATCTGCAGCAGAAAGGAACCCCCCCCCCCTACCGCTAAATGTGCAGCAGAAAGGACCCCCCCCCCCCCCCCCCCGAACTGTGATAGGGCTAGATCTGCAGCAGAAAGGACCCCCCCCCCCCCCCCCCGAACTGTGATAGGGCTAGATCTGCAGCAGAAAGGAACCCCCCCCCCCCCCCCCCGAACTGTGATGGGGCTAGATCTGCAGCAGAAAGGACACCCCTCTGAGCCCCCAGCCCAAAATAATTCTAGCAGAGCAGTTGGAGCAATGAATGGGGAAATCTGTGGACCCGTGTGAGGCGCAGGGCTGCTCCTAGCTTTGTTAGAAAGGTATCATCACGTACTATGTGATGTCTGATTGTTGTCATGGCATAACCCCTTTAAGGGTCCATTCACACGTCCGCAAAATGGGTCCGCGTCCGTTCCGCAATTTTGCGCAACGTGTGCGGACCCGTTCGTTCCGCAAAAAAAAATCGAACTTGTCCTAGGGCAAGAAATGGCATTTTCTATGAGAGTGTCGGCGATGTGCGGAACGCACATTGCCGGTGTCCGTGTTTTGCGGATCCGCAAAACGCATACGGACGTGTGAATGGGACCCTAAGGGTCCCATTGATATTTTCTATACGTATTAACCCCTCTGCTGCCTGTTCTTTTCTTGAGGCGGTTGGGACCAGTTTGGGCCTTGGTAAGGACCCCCGCTTTCCTGCAGGCAGCACAGGAGTCCTGTAAACCCCCCTCCCCTCCCCTTTAATCCTGCAGGATAAGCCTGCGCCCGAGCCGCTTATGGCTTAATAGGTAAAACAGAAACTGTTTTGTTTCTGCAGGCAAACGGCAAGAGAGTAACCAGGTTATGGTCTATTCTGCTCTTCAGGTGCCCAATGAGGACTGAGGTCCCGCTCCTCAGCTGCCGTGCAGCCACCTACAGACATTGAGATTCAAGTGCTCCTCTCTCCCAGAAGCCGGCCTCCCTTTTGCACCCCCCTCCTCCCCCCCGACGACAAGACGGACCTACCTGCTCCTCGTATCCCCGTTTCTCTGGTTGGCCTCCAGCTCCTTCCGTCCTGTGCGCCGGCTCTGGGCCTACTCAGGCTGTGGGGGCAATCTGGAATTGCTCATCATGTATCAACAACCAGTATCAAGAGTCAAACTGGATCCTCAACCGGTTTACAGCTGTTTTTTTTTTTTTGGAGTGGTTTGATCCAAGAAGGTCCTCACTTGATCATTACGTTTCGATGGACCTTTAAATTCTCTATTTTTGGGGTTTTTGCAGCATTTTCCAATCCTTTTTTTTTTTTTTTGTGTACGTTTTTCTGTTGGGATGTAACGACTATAACCCTCATTTTCCTGAAGGATGTTCTGTCCGCACTGACCTACTAACAGTCCTTGGGGAGGTTTCATGGTACACATCCTATTTTTGTATTTAATTGAACCAGACTTGGTATATTTTCAGCTGTACATGTCGGACGCCCTTAGACCGCTGCCTATATAGCCCAGGGGTTCCATGGTGTCCGTCTACATAAGTCACTTTGCGAATCCTCTGCTTTACTCTTTTTGTTTTGTCTTCTCCATTCACATCCAAAGCTACTTTAGAAATTCTTCTGGTTGCCCTTGGGAACAGACAGCAGTGTAGCTCCGCCCCGTTGTCAGTCATGTGACCAGTCAGCAGAATTTTGCTTTGGCTGGGAACGGAGAAAAATTTAAAATATTTTTAACTAGAATTTTGCTTTGGATGTGACTGGAGAAGTAAGTATTTGAAAACCGGAGGAGAAGCAAAGTATTTTCAAAGTTGCTGAGCATTTTATGTAGATTTTTCACTGGAAATTGATCGGCTTAATGACCCGTTAACTTGATTTTGGAGAGTCCTACAGTCCACGTTTAAAGGGCGTGTCTCAATTAAAAATAAATAAAGACTTTATGAACATTTCCCACCAAAATTTATGAAAGTCGATTTACCCTGTGGGTCGCGGCCATATTGGCTCTCCCCGACTCCTCGTTCTGGATTTGGTTAGAGGCGTCCTATGTAAGGGGCCTTCAAAAAGTAGATTGGTCTCGGCCATCTTGTGGGGCTGGAGCCCCGTTTTGTGATATCCCAGTGCTGCTGCCTACTTAATCTTCATGAGACCACCATTATATGGCTAGATCTGAACTAAATGGCTGCCTCCATAAACCGTGTACATCACCGCAGGGATGAAGAATAGGAAAGTGGACCAACCCTTGAAGATCACCAGTATAGTCTAGGCTCTCTTTTGGCTCCCCTTGAGCAGTGGGGGAGAGTTGAAAAGATCACATTTAAAGGGTTGTCTCTCAATGGTGCATATAGACAGGTCCCGGCCTCAGTGGACAAGCCCTTTAACTCCTAAGCTGCCAGTATACTAGAGACCACATGGGCTGAACTCAAGCTGCCACGTACGTGTTGTGGGTATTTTTATTTTTATTTTATACTTTGTGAAAATCCAAAGAGATTTTGTTTATAGTTCTCCGCAGCCATTATTATCAGACTATGCATTGCAGGGTCTCCGGCCTCGTCCTGTCAGCAGCGAATGAACATGTACAAAGTGATCACTACTGTTTTTACTGTCCTGCAATACAGTTCTCCAATAAAGACTGATTTCTTGGTTATGTCAGTGTATTTGTATGTGAGAGTGTCATGTCAGTGAGTGCAGCTCTGGAGTATAATACAGGATGTAACTCAGGAGAAGTAATGTATGTACACAGTGACTGCACCAGCAGAATAGTGAGTGCAGCTCTGGAGTATAATACAGGATGTAACTCAGGATCAGTACAGGATAAGTAATGTATGTACACAGTGACTCCACCAGCAGAATAGTGAGTGCAGCTCTGGAGTATAATACAGGATGTAACTCAGGATCAGTACAGGATAAGTAATGTATGTACACAGTGACTGCACCAGCAGAATAGTGAGTGCAGCTCTGGAGTATAATACAGGATGTAACTGAGGATCAGTACAGGATAAGTAATGTATGTACACAGAGACTGCACCAGCAGAATAGTGAGTGCAGCTCTGGAGTATAATACAGGATGTAACTCAGGATCAGTAATGTATGTACACAGTGACTGCACCAGCAGAATAGTGAGTGCAGCTCTGGAGTATAATACAGGATGTAACTCAGGATCAGTACAGGATAAGTAATGTATGTACACAGTGACTGCACCAGCAGAATAGTGAGTGCAGCTCTGGAGTATAATACAGGATGTAACTCAGGATCAGTACAGGATAAGTAATGTATGTACACAGTGACTGCACCAGCAGCATAGTGAGTGCAGCTCTGGAGTATAATACAGGATGTAACTCAGGATCAGTACAGGATAAGTAATGTATGTACACAGTGACTGCACCAGCAGAATAGTGAGTGCAGCTCTGGAGTATAATACAGGATGTAACTCAGGATCAGTACAGGATCAGTAATGTATGTACACAGTGACCGCACCAGCAGAATAGTGAGTGCAGCTCAGGAGTATAATACAGGATATAACTCAGGATCAGTACAGGATAAGTAATGTATGTACACAGTGACTGCACCAGCAGAATAGTGAGTGCAGCTCTGGAGTATAATACAGGATGTAACTCAGGATCAGTACTGGATAAGTAATGTATGTACACAGTGACTGCACCAGCAGAATAGTGAGTGCAGCTCTGGAGTATAATACAGGATGTAACTCAGGATCAGTACAGGATAAGTAATGTATGTACACAGTGACTGCACCAGCAGAATAGTGAGTACAGCTCAGGAGTATAATACAGGATGTAACTCAGGATCAGTACAGGATAAGTAATGTATGTACACAGTGACTGCACCAGCAGAATAGTGAGTGCAGCTCTGGAGTATAATACAGGATGTAACTCAGGATCAGTACAGGATAAGTAATGTATGTACACAGTGACTGCACCAGCAGAATAGTAAGTGCAGCTCTGGGGTATAATACAGGATGTAACTCAGGATCAGTACAGGATAAGTAATGTATGTACACAGTGACTGCACCAGCAGAATAGTGAGTGCAGCTCTGGAGTATAATACAGGATGTAACTCAGGATCAGTACAGGATAAGTAATGTATGTACACAGTGACTGCACCAGCAGAATAGTGAGTGCAGCTCTGGGGTATAGAAACATAGAATGTGTCGGCAGATAAGACCCATTTGGCCCATCTAGTCTGCCCAATATACTGAGTACTATGAATAGCCCCTGGCCCTATCTTATATGAAGGATGGCCTTATGCCTATCCCATGCATGCTTAAACCCCTTCACTGTATTTGCAGCTACCACTTCTGCAGGAAGGCTATTCCATGCATCCACTACTCTCTCAGTAAAGTAATACTTCCTGATATCACTTTTAAACCTTTGCCCCTCTAATTTAAAACTATGTCCTCTTGTAGCAGTTTTTCTTCTTTTAAATATTCTCTCCTCTTTTACCTTGTTGATTCCCTTTATGTATTTAGCAGTTTCTATCATAGCCCCTCGGTCTCGTCTTTCTTCCAAGCTATACATGTTAAGGTCCTTTAACCTTTCCTGGTAAGTTTTATCCTGCAATCCATGTACTAGTTTAGTAGCTCTTCTCTGAACTCTCTCTTTCTAGAGTATCAGTATCCTTCTGGAGATATGGTCTCCAGTACTGCGCACAATACTCCAGATGAGGTCTCACTAGTGCTCTGTAGAGCGGCATGAGCACCCCCCTCTGTCTACTAGTAATGCCTCTCCCTATATACCCAAGCATTCTGCTAGCATCTCCTGCTGCTCTATGACATTGTCTGCCTACCTTTAACCACCTCCGGACCGCCTAACGCAGGATCGCGTTCCGGAGGTGGCAGCCCTGCGCAGAGTCACGCATATATGCGTCATCTCGCGATGGCCGAGATTTCCTGTGAACGCGCGCACACAGGCGCGCGCGCTCACAGGAACGGAAGGTAAGAGAGTTGATCTCCAGCCTGCCAGCGGCGATCGTTCGCTGGCAGGCTGGAGATGTGTTTTTTTTAACCCCTAACAGGTATATTAGACGCTGTTTTGATAACAGCGTCTAATATACCTGCTACCTGGTCCTCTGGTGGTCCCCTTTGTTTGGATCGACCACCAGAGGACACAGGTAGCTCAGTAAAGTCCCACCAAGCACCACTACACTACACTACACCCCCCCCCCGTCACTTATTAACCCCTTATTAGCCCCTGATCACCCCATATAGACTCCCTGATCACCCCCCTGTCATTGATTACCCCCCTGTAAAGCTCCATTCAGATGTCCGCATGATTTTTACGGATCCACTGATAGATGGATCGGATCCGCAAAACGCATCCGGACGTCTGAATGAAGCCTTACAGGGGCGTGATCAATGACTGTGGTTATCACCCCATATAGACTCCCTGATCACCCCCCTGTCATTGATCACCCCCCTGTCATTGATCACCCCCCTGTCATTGATCACCCCCCTGTCATTGATCACCCCCCTGTAAGGCTCCATTCAGATATTTTTTTGGCCCAAGTTAGCGGAATTTATTTTTTTTTTTCTTACAAAGTCTCATATTCCACTAACTTGTGTCAAAAAATAAAATCTCACATGAACTCACCATACCCCTCACGGAATCCAAATGCGTAAAATTTTTTAGACATTTATATTCCAGACTTCTTCTCACGCTTTAGGGCCCCTAGAATGCCAGGGCAGTATAAATACCCCACATGTGACCCCATTTCGGAAAGAAGACACCCCCAGGTATTCCGTGAGGGGCATATTGAGTCCATGAAAGATTGAAATTTTTGTCCCAAGTTAGCGGAACGGGAGACTTTGTGAGAAAAAAATTAAAAATATCAATTTCCGCTAACATGTGCCAAAAAAAAAAAATTTCTATGAACTCGCCATGCCCCTCATTGAATACCTTGGGGTGTCTTCTTTCCAAAATGGGGTCACATGTGGGGTATTTATACTGCCCTGGCATTCTAGGGGCCCCAAAGCGTGAGAAGAAGTCTGGTATCCAAATGTCTAAAAATGCCCTCCTAAAAGGAATTTGGGCACCTTTGCGCATCTAGGCTGCAAAAAAGTGTCACACATCTGGTATCGCCGTACTCAGGAGAAGTTGGGGAATGTGTTTTGGGGTGTCATTTTACATATACCCATGCTGGGTGAGAGAAATATCTTGGTCAAATGCCAACTTTGTATAAAAAAATGGGAAAAGTTGTCTTTTGCCAAGATATTTCTCTCACCCAGCATGGGTATATGTAAAATGACACCCCAAAACACATTCCCCAACTTCTCCTGAATACGGCGATACCACATGTGTGACACTTTTTTGCAGCCTAGGTGGGCAAAGGGGCCCATATTCCAAAGAGCACCTTTAGGATTTCACAGGTCATTTACCTACTTACCACACATTAGGGCCCCTGGAAAATGCCAGGGCAGTATAACTACCCCACAAGTGACCCCATTTTGGAAAGAAGACACCCCAAGGTATTCCGTGAGGGGCATGGCGAGTTCCAAGAATTTTTTATTTTTTGTCACAAGTTAGTGGAAAATGCTTATTTTTTTTTTTATTTTTTTTTTCATACAAAGTCTCATATTCCACTAACTTGTGACAAAAAATAAAAACTTCCATGAACTCACTATGCCCATCAGCGAATACCTTGGGGTCTCTTCTTTCCAAAATGGGGTCACTTGTGGGGTAGTTATACTGCCCTGGCATTCTAGGGGCCCAAATGTGTGGTAAGGAGTTTGAAATCAAATTCTGTAAAAAATGACCTGTGAAATCCGAAAGGTGCTCTTTTGAATATGGGCCCCTTTGCCCACCTAGGCTGCAAAAAAGTGTCACACATCTGGTATCTCCGTAATCGGGAGAAGTTGGGGAATGTGTTTTGGGGTGTCATTTTACATATACCCATGCTGGGTGAGAGAAATATCTTGGCAAAAGACAACTTTTCCCATTTTTTTATACAAAGTTGGCATTTGACCAAGATATTTATCTCACCCAGCATGGGTATATGTAAAAAGACACCCCAAAACACATTCCTCAACTTCTCCTGAATACAGAGATACCAGATGTGTGACACTTTTTTGCAGCCTAGGTGGGCAAAGGGGCCCACATTCCAAAGAGCACCTTTCGGATTTCACAGGTCATTTACCTACTTACCACACATTTGGGCCCCTAGAATGCCAGGGCAGTATAACTACCCCACAAGTGACCCCATTTTGGAAAGAAGAGACCCCAAGGTATTCGCTGATGGGCATAGTGAGTTCATGGAAGTTTTTATTTTTTGTCACAAGTTAGTGGAATATGAGACTTTGTATGAAAAAAAAAAAAAAAGAAATCATCATTTTCCACTAACTTGTGACAAAAAATAAAAAATTCTAGGAACTCGCCATGCCCCTCACGGAATACCTTGGGGTGTCTTCTTTCCAAAATGGGGTCACTTGTGGGGTAGTTATACTGCCCTGGTATTCTAGGGGCCCAAATGTGTGGTAAGGAGTTTGAAATCAAATTCAGGAAAAAATGAGGAGTGAAATCCGAAAGGTGCTCTTTGGAATATGGGCCCCTTTGCCCACCTAGGCCGCAAAAAAGTGTCACACATCTGGTATCCCCGTACTCAGGAGAAGTTGAGGAATGTGTTTTGGGGTGTCTTTTTACATATACCCATGCTGGGTGAGATAAATATCTTGGTCAAATGACAACTTTGTATAAAAAAATGGGAAAAGTTGTCTTTTGCCAAGATATTTCTCTCACCCAGCATGGGTATATATAAAATGACACCCCAAAACACATTCCCCACCTTCTCCTGAGTACGGAGATACCAGATGTGTGACACTTTTTTGCAGCCTAGGTGGGCAAAGGGGCCCATATTCCAAAGAGCACCTTTCGGATTTCACAGGTCATTTTTTACAGAATTTGATTTCAAACTCCTTACCACACATTTGGGCCCCTAGAATGCCAGGGCAGTATAACTACCCCACAAGTGACCCCATTTTGGAAAGAAGAGACCCCAAGGTATTCGCTGATGGGCATAGTGAGTTCATAGAACTTTTTATTTTTTGTCACAAGTTAGTGGAATATGAGACTTTGTAAGAAAAAAAAAAAAAAAAAATAAATCATAATTTTCCGCTAACTTGTGACAAAAAATAAAAAGTTCTATGAACTCACTATGCCCATCAGCGAATACCTTAGGGTGTGTACTTTCAGAAATGGGGTCATTTGTGGGGTGTTTGTACTGTCTGGGCATTGTAGAACCTCAGGAAACATGACAGGTGCTCAGAAAGTCAGAGCTGCTTCAAAAAGCGGAAATTCACATTTTTGTACCATAGTTTGTAAACGCTATAACTTTTACCCAAACCATTTTTTTTTTTTACCCAAACATTTTTTTTTTATCAAAGACATGTAGAACTATAAATTTAGAGCAAAATTTCTATATGGATGTCGTTTTTTTTGCAAAATTTTACAACTGAAAGTGAAAAATGTCATTTTTTTGCAAAAAAATCGTTAAATTTCGATTAATAACAAAAAAAGTAAAAATGTCAGCAGCAATGAAATACCACCAAATGAAAGCTCTATTAGTGAGAAGAAAAGGAGGTAAAAATCATTTGGGTGGTAAGTTGCATGACTGAGCAATAAACGGTGAAAGTAGTGTAGGTCAGAAGTGTAAAAAGTGGCCTGGTCTTTCAGGGTGTTTAAGCACTGGGGGCTGAAGTGGTTAAAGGGCTTCTGTCACCCCCCAAAAGTCATTTTTCATTTTTGGGCTTATTAAAATCCTTATAGTGCGATTATTCAATATATAGCGCTCTTACCCTTATCTGTTGTCTAGTTTCTTTAAAAACCGCACTTTTATAATATGTTAATTACCTCGCTACCAGTAAGTAGGGCGGTTACTTCCTGGTAGCCGCTGCATCCTCCTTTCAAATAAACGCCCCCTCCTCTTGTTAATTGACAGGGCCAGCGAGCGCTCTCCTCCTCTGGCTGGCCCTGCCTGCGTTCTAAATCTTGCGCCTGTGCCGTACCGGTCTTCAGTCGGCGCAGGCGCACTGATAGGAGGACGCTCACTCAGCTGCTCCTTCCTCAGTGCGCCTGCGCCGGGTGTAGATGTGACGTCATCGGCGCAGGCACACTGAGGAAGGAGCGGATGAGTGAGCGTCCTCCTATCAGTGCGCCTGCGCCGTCTGAAGACCGGTACGGCGCCAGCGCGAGATTTAGAACGCAGACAGGGCCAGCCAGAGGAGGAGAGCGCTCGCTGGCCCTGTCAATCAACAGGAGGAGGGGGCGTTTTTTTGAAAGGAGGATGCGGCGGCTACCAGCAAGTAACCGCCCTACTTACTGGTAGCGAGGTAATTAACATATTATAAAAGTGCGGTTTTTAAAGAAACTAGACAACGGATAAGGGTAAGAGCGCTATATATTATATAATCGCACTATAAGGATTTTAATTAGCCCAAAATTTAAAAATGACTTTTGGGGGGTGACAGAAGCCCTTAAGTCTTCTGGAATAATGACCCCTAAATCCCTTTCCTCAGATACTGAGGTTAGGACTGTATCACTGATTGTAGATTCTGCTCTTGGGTTTTTACGCCCCAGGTGCATTATCTTGCACTTATCAACATTACATTTTAGTTGCCAGATTTTTGACCATTCCTCTAGTTTTCTTAAATCCTTTTCCATTTGGTGTATCCCTCCAGGAACATCCACCCTGTTACAAATCTTTGTGTCATCAGCAAAAAGACACACCTTACCATCGAGGCCTTCTGCAATTTCGCTGATAAAGATATTAAACAATATGGGTCCCAGAACAGATCCCTGAGGTACCCCACTGGTAACAAGACCTTGGTCTGAATATACTCCATTGACTACAACCCTCTGTTGTCTGTCCCTCAGCCACTGCCTAATCCATTCAACAATATAGGAGTCCAAGCCCAAAGACTGCACTTTATTGATAAGCCTTCTATGTGGGACAGTATCAAAAGCCTTACTAATGTCTACTGCACCTCCGCCATCTATTGTTTTATTCACCCAATCAAAGAAATCTATAAGATTAGTTTGACATGATCTCCCTGAAGTAAACCCATGCTGTTTTTCATCTTTCAATCCATGGGATTTTAGATGGTCCACAATCCTCTCCTTAAGTATGGTTTCCATTAATTTCCCCACTATTGATGTCAGGCTTACTGGCCTATAGTTGCCCGATTCCTCCCTATTACCTTTCTTGTGAATGGGCACATTGCTAATTTCCAATCTTCTAATAATACAGGATGTAAAGGTGACCATACACAGGGGTTGGTCGATGGGTGAACAATCATTTGGCGGACATGTTGATACACATTTTAGTCCACATTGGCCGTTCGTTACGTGTTCAATGAAACCTTCGTGCAATGGACGAAAGTTTTATTGGATGACGTTATTTCACCACGCCGACTAGTTTCAAAGGGCAGACGATGGACCAGGGGGCCGAACATTCGTTTTGGTTGAAATGGTCGCTTTGGATCCACTTCAGACTCATGGGTATGGCCGCCTTAACGCAGATCAGTACAGTATGTACGCTGTGACTCCACTCTATATATAAATGTAAATGACGCTTAATCCACCCTTTAACCTGTACATGTTGTACCTGTTGATAGAACAGAGAGAACTTTTTAATTACAGAGCTTTACTATTACCGGTAATTACGAAACGATCGGGCACAGAAGTAACACAGACGAGACTTGGACTGGCACAGCTGCTGACACATACCTGGGCACCAATTACAGTCTGCGCCTGAAGAGATGGGGCACAGCAAGCCTCATACCTCAGATGTGTGCACATGCTCCTGAGTACAAACACTTATTGTCAAAAATTGTCCTGTTTTCCAGCATTGGATTTTCGAAGTATTGCAGAGGCTGCTGGCACGTCGATTTGTAGGATATTCTACAGGAATCAGGGAGAAGCTGAAGGCACTTTTATCCATCGGACTGGGGTTCGGGGTATTCTTTAATATGTATTGTACACTATGGGCTATCTTCTCCCTCGTGGGAGAGGTCTGGGCCCATGTTCTGGAGATGGTGCTTGCCTCAGAGGTAGGACCCGGATCTATCAGACACTTATTGAGAATCTGGTGGATGTGGTTGTCATTGCCACCGACCGGGTTCCAGCTCCTTCAGTGTCAGGCGTCAAGTGGGGACGTGTCCCCTATGCCGTGAGAGACGTTTCACCACTGTCCAGGGGTCTGAAGAAAGCCCCCCGAAGATTGACAACCTCTTTACCCACACTACACTGAAAAGTCGTTCAACTGACTCATTCATTTTGTGTTTCAGTTCCTTGACAGAAAGCGGAAATCCAGAAGCCATCAGTGAATAGGAACATTTCTGTACAGACCTAATGCTTCTCACAGCTGAGCGTTTGTTACAATTATATCTGGTCACAGCCTGGACTCCGGACTCAGTCCTGACTGTTCAGCTCACAACTGTAACACGCTCCGCTATGAGTGTTCCTATTCACTGACAGCAAGCAGGCATCTTAAAGAACTGATACACAAAGTCTGTTGGAAAGTGGCAGAACTTTTCATTAGGCTTCGGTGACATGTCGCTGGATGAGCCCTTGAACTACACAACATGATCACGTAAAGTCCAAGTCTATGATCCAATATGGCTAAGACAGGAGAGGTCCTGTGAGTCTGCAATTCCTGAGGAAGACCTTGTGTGCCGGATAGAAGGTCCCCCATCAGCAGGCGGGAGGGTCGGGTAGCGTCGGTGCCTCGGGGATCGGTGGGGCACCTGCCCGAGTAATAGTCCATATAGTGAATACCAAAGTTTCCTTTGTAAATGCAGCATCTTCAGAACAAAAATAAAAAATCACAGTCTTGATAGCGACACCATTGCCGCTAACTTTTGAATCCTTCATTTAGGCCTTGGCAGCGCCTGCACGTTCAGAGGATTCCAGCGTCAGCGCCCTGTGTTTTCTGTGGAAGGTTACAACGTGAAATGAGTTTATTTTTACCAAAGTAAACTTCACGTTGACTGCAATACCAAGAACGGCCTGCAGGTGGTGCACAATGATTTATTTACTACTACGTGACGTCCTCGTATCCGCAATGCTGACTGCAAGCGGAGGGTGTGAGCAAGCGGGATCCTGGCACTGGAGATTTAATCAATGCCATATAATAGTCCCAGAATGGAACACAATATACTGATTGTATATATATATATATCTGGGAGGGGCAATCGCTTATATAGCAGTTTTCTCATACAGTAGACAAGATTTCTTACCTCACTTGTTTGATGATAAAGTACAAAACCATGGAGAGGCCCAGCAGTCCCAGGAACAAACCAAAAATGATGCCAAGAATTTTACCTTAATGGGGTGAAAAAATATATTTTTTGCATTATTCGATAGCCGCTACCACTGCCAGAAGCAGAAGACCTCCGCACTCTGGTTAATAGATGAGGATAATTGGATCCTCCTTTAAAGGGGTTCTCTGAGATTTTGATAATGATGGCCTATCCTCAGGATTAGGTCATCACTATCTTATTGATGGGGGTCACCCGAAGGGGCAGTGGCACTGCGGCCTGCTCACAGCTTCCTAAGCACTGTATAGTAGCTGTGCTTGGTATTGCAGCTCAGCCGCACCTAGACCATGTGACCTACCTGTTCTAGGAAAAGGCTGCAGCACTCGCCAAAGCACCGCAACCTCTTCAAACTGCTGATCGGTGCTGGGAGTCGGACCCCTGAGAATATTAAGATTTTGGACAACCCCTTTAAGTATCTACATTTTGTTCTCTCCCTGCTTAGGTTGTCCATCAACCACTCCACTACTCTTTCCATACATGTTGCCATGCGTAGAGAGGTGGTCACGGGAGACTGAGTGCAGACCATTGCCCACTGTACTAGCTAGAAGTGTAGTCGGTGGAGAGAAGACGGTAAGATCATAAAGAGACATTACCTGTAGACAAGGCCGGCTCTGTGAAAGAGAAGAAAAGAAGAACCGTTACAACAATATAAAGATCTGTCTATCCAAACACCTGACCACGCTACAACTGGATTACCAAGATAGGCCACGTCGTATCTAGACGTGTGGGGACAGGTTATGGTGACACACGGCAGATGGGTCGCAGAAATTTACCACTCAATTTGTCTGATTGGCTGCAGCACAATCCGTAGAGACAAGCCCATTCAGATGAATGGAAATGATGGGCTGCTGGACCATACCATATGTAGGTTTATAGGGGAATTTAAAGGCTGGGGACATTTTTGTATAATTGCGTTTTGCTCATTTTGGGCCACAAATCACCAGTGATGGCCAGTTCGCTAGCGAACACATGCGATCTGCCATCTTGACTCACCTGTCCGGCGAGGCACAGGTAAGCCCTTACCTGTGCTGGGAGCCGGTCTGAAATCAAATGCGGTCACCGGGAGCAGGCAGTTATGATGAAGGCTCCCGGTGACCGCATTTGATTTCAGACCGGCTCGCGGCACAGGTAAGGGCTTACCTGTGCCTCGCCGGACGGGTGAGTCAAGATGGCAGCCCGCATGTGTTCGAACACAGCGAACTGGCTATCACTGCAAATCACTTTTTTTTCAATTGAAAGTTGGGTAAAAGGGTTAAAAATCTATCAGAATCCCTTCATCTGACGGCTCATGTGTAGCTCTGATCTGACCTCAGAAAAAACACACATTATTGCTCAATTCTTATCAAACAGATAAGAATATGGCGTAAATAAAAAATAAAAAAAACACCGACAGCTTGCAGATTGATTGATTGATTTTTAACCCTTATATCTCAGAAACGGCTTAACATTTTTAATAAAGACCAATTGAAAAAAAATATTTTAAGAACAAAATGAGTAAAACGCAATGATAAAAAAAAAATTCCCCAAAGGTGTACATAGCCTTTAAAGAGATACAAGTCCTGGACGGCTTAGATATGCAGAGAGGCAGAGATGGAGGTGAAGGGATATAGGATCCTATCATAGAGGTTCAACCTCACTAGTTGTAGGACTCTATCATAGGTGGGTCCATATAGATGTTGGACCCTTCCATAGCCGGATTTGAAGGGATTTTGGACAGTCTTATAGAGGGAGGGGGGAGGATGCACCTGCAGGGTTATATGGATGATGGATCTTTCTTGGTTGTATGTGTTGGAATGTTAGATAATACGGCCATAAGTCAACCTAGAAGGATGCAGAATCCGGTCAGATGTGAAGCTGTGACGTAAGATAAGTGGTCTACAGACATCTGACCGGAGGGCATGTTGGGACCTATCACAGCTGAGCTTGCCGGGATGTTAGATTCATAGGTGCAGATGGTAGTGACACCAGACCTCTGCTGTCCATTGAACAACGAGGATAATATAAGTAGAGTGACTTATCATGGTTGAAGGACTTTGGGGTGGGGATGTAGGACCTTGGACTTGTTCTCACTCACGTATCACAAAGGAGGAATACACGGCCCTCTGGTTCAGCGGCTGAGGGTCCCGGACGTTACTCTGCAGGACGTCTGAGGGAAAGCTGACTTTGGTAGAATAAAGCATTGTCTGAAGCTTCTCCATCTACAAGCACAGCAGAAGAGAAGGTGTATGAAAACTGCAGGGAGTTGTATTTAATTGCTACGAGCACCAAGGGTTTGGCCTTCACTTACCTGAGACACCGAGATGTGGACTTTATTGTAGAACACGGTCCATACCACGCTCTGATAGCAGGGGGGAGTTGTCAAGGAACCCCCGTATCGGAAATACTGGTCCAGACCCTCAGGAAGCAGCTCTTCGATATTGAAGGATGGAACGGAGACGCTCTGGTCTGCAGGAGATGTCACAGACATAGGTGTGGGGAGGACAAAGCAGAGGGCCACTGCCAAAGAACTATGGGGGGCCCCAATTCTGCAGACTTGTGCAGAGAGGCCCCCACCAGGTAAGGATGTGAGTGAGATGACAATGCAGAGGGGACATTCTCACTGCATTCCCTGGGAGAGGACCAAGGCAGTGGAGGAATGCCACCCTCATGGCCCCACAGTAATGGAAGAGCTAACACGCACCGCATTTAGGATGGTAGTGGGCATCACATTGGCCTCCTCATGACACGTCTGGTGCACAGACCAGAGGATGATGAGGGTACTGGTGGGTTTCTATTCTCACAGTGTCTCAGTGTTTGTAACCTGGTGAGGTGGAGCTTCAGCAGGAGCGAGGAAGCCATGTCAAACATGTCTGCCCGCAGAGTCTTCTTACCTGCGTAGGTGATCTTGTCCAGGTAGTTAATGATATTCCCATAGGCTGCATTATCCTCCCCTCCTGTCTGTTATAGGAAATACAAAAAAAGGTCAAACCGATATGAAAGCGTTCTACAGGACAGCGCCACTCCTACCCACAGGCTGTGGGTGGTATTGCAGCATTGCTCCGTTGGTATAATGCAGCCATATTTTTCTAACCTTGTCCTTTACGCTAATGGGTTTGTAGAGGATTGGAAAAACATGGCTGCTTTCTACCAAAAAACAGCGCCAGACGCAACCTCCCGACAGGTAGTAAGCAGCCATGTTTAACCCTTTAATATTTATTCGCTCTAGAAATGTCTCATTGAATTAAAGTTGTTCTTATGAGTTGTTTCAAGTCGTTTTATCCATTCCCATCCAGAGCTGCTTTCAATATTCTGCTGGTTGCCCTTGGAAACAGACTGCAAATGACCTGAAACTTGTTGTCAGCCATGTGACCCTTTAGCGGAGCTATAACCGCGTATCAATCACGTGAGCGCCAATAATAATGTGCTCGTCTGGGGGTCAGTGACCTCCGCCACGCCAGCTGTTGTAAACAACTACACATCCCAGCATGCTCCATTCACTTCTAAGGAAGAACAGCCGAGCGAGTATGCATGCTGGGAGTTGTAGTCTTAGAGCTGCATTACATTTTATCTGTGGGGAAGAGGGGAATGGTCTCTGATTTTCTATTTACGGACATTTGTGCCTCACCTCTATTAGGATCCCCAGTACGGCCAGCCCGTTCGGCTTGCTTTTGGCTTCATTGATATCCGGAAACTTGTCCGAGTTGTAATGGACGATGTGTAGCTGGAAAGTGAAGAAGAACGTATGATAATAATAATAGCAAATCATTGACCAACTCCTAAACCAAGACCAAGTGTACGGCAGGAGAGCCCACCATGGGGTTTCCCAGAGTACATATACATAGGTATTAAAGGGGTTCTCCAGTTTTATGTTTTAAGTAGAGTTTCTAATCCCTTAAAAAGTTAAAGAATTGAGTGATAAATATTCTGGCTACCTGCAGCTGCCACTAGAGGGAGCTCACAGTGTACAGATTTATCAGCGAGTTCCTAGAAAGTAGCATAAACATGTACAGTGAGCGCCCTCTAGTGGTGGCAGCAGGCAGTAAGAATTTGGAGCTTGAAGTGTGTCAGGACAAGTTATTGGACCCATGAGGAGTAGAGTCTTAACCAGTAATGTGTAATGAAGAGCTTGCAATCTCAGTTACTCAATAATTAACCCCGAGCAATTAAGAGACACAAATATATGACAGATAATTCTATACTCCACATTGATAGGACGCTATAATCCGGTATTATAGGATGCGGAGGGGAACGTTTGCTGACTATTCCATATTCTTTGTTCTGTGCTCGGGCGGTGGGCAGTAAGCACATTCCAGGGGCCGGCAGAAGAGACCCTGCAGCTTTATAATCCTTAGGGGGTTGCTGAACTAGAAAATTGACCGACTGTGAACCAGAGCAGGTTAACCTTCTGTATATAGGAACCATGAGCAAACACAGGCAAGACACTGAATCATCAACCCTGTATGGGGGTAGAAAGCATACGTTAGACAGAGTTGTGGGCAGTGACCTCAGGACGCTGTATTTCATCAAAACTACAGTGAAAAAAATAGCTCATCGCTAGAATGAAACTACATAGAGCTCTAAATATATATATATTTTATATCCTGTATTATACTCCAGAGCTGCACTCACTATTCTGCTGGTGCAGTCACTGTGGACATACATTACTTATCCTGTACTGATCCTGAGTTACATCCTGTATTATCCTCCAGAGCTGCACTCAATATTCTGCTGGTGCAGTCACTGTGTACATACATTACTTATCCTGTACTGATCCTGAGTTACATCCTGTATTATCCTCCAGAGCTGCACTCACTATTCTGCTGGTGCAGTCACTGTGTACATACATTACTTATCCTGTACTGATCCTGAGTTACATCCTGTATTATCCTCCAGAGCTGCACTCAATATTCTGCTGGTGCAGTCACTGTGGACATACATTACTTATCCTGTACTGATCCTGAGTTACATCCTGTATTATACTCCATAGCTGCACTCACTATTCTGCTGGTGTAGTCACTGTGTACATACATTACTTATCCTGTACTGATCCTGAGTTACATCCTGTATTATCCTCCAGAGCTGCACTCACTATTCTGCTGGTGCAGTCACTGTGTACATACATTACTTATCCTGTACTGATCCTGAGTTACATCCTGTATTATCCTCCAGAGCTGCACTCACTAATCTGCTGGTGCAGTCACTGTGTACATACATTACTTATCCTGTACTGATCCTGAGTTACATCCTGTATTATACCCCAGAGCTGCACTCACTATTCTGCTGGTGCAGTCACTGTGTACATACATTACTTATCCTGTACTAATACTGAGTTACATCCTGTATTATACGCCAGAGCTGCACTCACTATTCTGCTGGTGCAGTCACTGTGTACATACATTACTTATCCTGTACTGATCCTGAGTTACATCCTGTATTATACTCCAGAGCTGCACTCACTATTCTGCTGGTGCAGTCACTATGTACATACATTACTTATCCTGTACTGATCCTGAGTTACATCCTGTATTATACCCCAGAGCTGCACTCACTATTCTGCTGGTGCAGTCACTGTGTACATACATTACTTATCCTGTACTGATCCTGAGTTACATCCTGTATTATACTCCAGAGCTGCACTCAATATTCTGCTGGTGCAGCCACTGTGTACATACATTACTTATCCTGTATTGATCCTGAGTTACATCCTGTGTTATACCCCAGAGCTGCACTCACTATTCTGCTGGTGCAGTCACTGTGTACATTACATTACTTATCCTGTACTGATCCTGAGTTACATAGTGTATTATACTCCAGAGCTGCACTCACTATTCTGCTGGTGGAGTCACTGTGTACATACATTACTTATCCTGGACTGATCCTGAGTTACATCCTGTATTATACTCCAGAGCTGCACTCACTATTCTGCTGGTGGAGTCACTGTGTACATACATTACTTATCCTGTACTGATCCCGAGTTACATCCTGTATTATACTCCAGAGCTGCACTCACTATTCTGCTGGTGGAGTCACTGTGTACATACATTACTTATCCTGTACTGATCCTGAGTTACATCCTGTATTATCCTCCAGAGCTGCACTCAATATTCTGCTGGTGCAGTCACTGTGGACATACATTACTTATCCTGTACTGATCCTGAGTTACATCCTGTATTATACTCCAGAGCTGCACTCGTTATTCTGCTGGTGCAGTCACTGTGTACATACATTACTTATCCTGTACTGATCCTGAGTTACATCCTGTATTATACTCCAGAGCTGCACTCACTATTCTGCTGGTGGAGTCACTGTGTACATACATTACTTATCCTGTACTGATCCTGAGTTACATCCTGTATTATACTCCAGAGCTGCACTCACTATTCTGCTGGTGCAGTCACTGTGTACATACATTACTTATCCTGTACTGATCCTGAGTTACATCCTGTATTATCCTCCAGAGCTGCACTCACTATTCTGCTGGTGCAGTCACTGTGTACATACATTACTTATCCTGTACTGATCCTGAGTTACATCCTGTATTATCCTCCAGAGCTGCACTCACTATTCTGCTGGTGCAGTCACTGTGTACATACATTACTTATCCTGTACTGATCCTGAGTTACATCCTGTATTATACCCCAGAGCTGCACTCACTATTCTGCTGGTGCAGTCACTGTGTACATACATTACTTATCCTGTACTAATCCTGAGTTACATCCTGTATTATACGCCAGAGCTGCACTCACTATTCTGCTGGTGCAGTCACTATGTACATACATTACTTATCCTGTACTGATCCTGAGTTACATCCTGTATTATACCCCAGAGCTGCACTCACTATTCTGCTGGTGCAGTCACTGTGTACATACATTACTTATCCTGTACTGATCCTGAGTTACATCCTGTATTATACTCCAGAGCTGCACTCAATATTCTGCTGGTGCAGCCACTGTGTACATACATTACTTATCCTGTATTGATCCTGAGTTACATCCTGTATTATCCTCCAGAGCTGCACTCACTATTCTGCTGGTGGAGTCACTGTGTACATACATTACTTATCCTGTACTGATCCCGAGTTACATCCTGTATTATACTCCAGAGCTGCACTCACTATTCTGCTGGTGCTGTCACTGTGTACATACATTACTTATCCTGTACTGATCCTGAGTTACATCCTGTATTATACTCCAGAGCTGCACTCACTATTCTGCTGGTGGAGTCACTGTGTACATACATTACTTATCCTGTACTGATCCTGAGTTACATCCTGTATTATACTCCAGAGCTGCACTCACTATTCTGCTAGTGCAGTCACTGTGTACATACATTACTTATCCTGTACTGATCCTGAGTTACATCCTGTATTATACTCCAGAGCTGCACTCACTATTCTGCTGGTGCAGTCACTGTGTACATACATTACTTATCCTGTACTGATCCTGAGTTATATCCTGTATTATACTCCAGAGCTGCACTCACTATTCTGCTGGTGCAGTCATTGTGTACATACATTACATTGCTTATCCTGTACTGATCCTGAGTTACATCCTGTATTATACTCCAGAGCTGCACTCACTATTCTGCTGGTGGAGTCACTGTGTACATACATTACTTATCCTGTACTGATCCTGAGTTACATCCTGTATTATACTCCAGAGCTGCACTCACTATTCTGCTGGTGCAGTCACTGTGTACATTACATTACTTATCCTGTACTGATCCTGAGTTACATCCTGTATTATACTCCAGAGCTGCACTCACTATTCTGCTGGTGCAGCCACTGTGTACATACATTACTTATCCTGTACTGATCCTGAGTTACATCCTGTATTATACTCCAGAGCTGCACTTACTATTCTGCTGGTGCAGTCACTGTGTACATACATTACTTATCCTGTACTGATCCTGAGTTACATCCTGTATTATACTCCAGAGCTGCACTCACTATTCTGTTGGTGCAGTCACTGTGTACATACATTACTAATCCTGTACTGATCCTGAGTTACATCCTGTATTATACTCCAGAGCTGCACTCACTATTCTGCTGGTGCAGTCACTGTGTACATACATTACTTATCCTGTACTGATCCTGAGTTACATCCTGTGTTATACCCCAGAGCTGCACTCACTATTCTGCTGGTGCAGTCACTGTGTACATTACATTACTTATCCTGTACTGATCCTGAGTTACATAGTGTATTATACTCCAGAGCTGCACTCACTATTCTGCTGGTGGAGTCACTGTGTACATACATTACTTATCCTGGACTGATCCTGAGTTACATCCTGTATTATACTCCAGAGCTGCACTCACTATTCTGCTGGTGCAGTCACTGTGTACATACATTACTTATCCTGCACTGATCCTGAGTTACATCCTGTATTATACTCCAGAGCTGCACTCACTATTCTGCTGGTGCAGTCACTGTGTACATACATTACTTATCCTGTACTGATCCTGAGTTACATCCTGTATTATACTCCAGAGCTGCACTCACTATTCTGCTGGTGCAGTCACTGTGTACATACATTACTTATCCTGTACTGATCCTGAGTTACATCCTGTATTATACTCCAGAGCTGCACTCACTATTCTGCTGGTGCAGTCACTGTGTACATTACATTACTTATCCTGTACTGATCCTGAGTTACATAGTGTATTATACTCCAGAGCTGCACTCACTATTCTGCTGGTAGAGTCACTGTGTACATACATTACTTATCCTGGACTGATCCTGAGTTACATCTTGTATTATACTCCAGAGCTGCACTCACTATTCTGCTGGTGCAGTCACTGTGTACATACATTACTTATCCTGTACTGATCCTGAGTTACATCCTGTATTATACTCCAGAGCTGCACTCACTATTCTGCTGGTGAAGTCACTGTGTACATACATTACTTATCCTGTACTGATCCTGAGTTACATCCTATATTATACTCCAGAGCTGCACTCACTATTCTGCTGGTGGAGTCACTGTGTAGATACATTACATTACTTATCCTGTACTGATCCTGAGTTACATCCTGTATTATACTCCAGAGCTGCACTCACTATTCTGCTGGTGCAGTCACTGTGTACATTACATTACTTATCCTGTACTGATCCTGAGTTACATAGTGTATTATACGCCAGAGCTGCACTCACTATTCTGCTGGTGCAGTCACTATGTACATACATTACTTATCCTGTACTGATCCTGAGTTACATCCTGTATTATACCCCAGAGCTGCACTCACTATTCTGCTGGTGCAGTCACTGTGTACATACATTACTTATCCTGTACTGATCCTGAGTTACATCCTGTATTATACTCCAGAGCTGCACTCAATATTCTGCTGGTGCAGCCACTGTGTACATACATTACTTATCCTGTATTGATCCTGAGTTACATCCTGTATTATCCTCCAGAGCTGCACTCACTATTCTGCTGGTGGAGTCACTGTGTACATACATTACTTATCCTGTACTGATCCCGAGTTACATCCTGTATTATACTCCAGAGCTGCACTCACTATTCTGCTGGTGCTGTCACTGTGTACATACATTACTTATCCTGTACTGATCCTGAGTTACATCCTGCATTATACTCCAGAGCTGCACTCACTATTCTGCTGGTGGAGTCACTGTGTACATACATTACTTATCCTGTACTGATCCTGAGTTACATCCTGTATTATACTCCAGAGCTGCACTCACTATTCTGCTAGTGCAGTCACTGTGTACATACATTACTTATCCTGTACTGATCCTGAGTTACATCCTGTATTATACTCCAGAGCTGCACTCACTATTCTGCTGGTGCAGTCACTGTGTACATACATTACTTATCCTGTACTGATCCTGAGTTATATCCTGTATTATACTCCAGAGCTGCACTCACTATTCTGCTGGTGCAGTCATTGTGTACATACATTACATTGCTTATCCTGTACTGATCCTGAGTTACATCCTGTATTATACTCCAGAGCTGCACTCACTATTCTGCTGGTGGAGTCACTGTGTACATACATTACTTATCCTGTACTGATCCTGAGTTACATCCTGTATTATACTCCAGAGCTGCACTCACTATTCTGCTGGTGCAGTCACTGTGTACATTACATTACTTATCCTGTACTGATCCTGAGTTACATCCTGTATTATACTCCAGAGCTGCACTCACTATTCTGCTGGTGCAGCCACTGTGTACATACATTACTTATCCTGTACTGATCCTGAGTTACATCCTGTATTATACTCCAGAGCTGCACTTACTATTCTGCTGGTGCAGTCACTGTGTACATACATTACTTATCCTGTACTGATCCTGAGTTACATCCTGTATTATACTCCAGAGCTGCACTCACTATTCTGTTGGTGCAGTCACTGTGTACATACATTACTTATCCTGTACTGATCCTGAGTTACATCCTGTATTATACTCCAGAGCTGCACTCACTATTCTGCTGGTGCAGTCACTGTGTACATACATTACTTATCCTGTACTGGTCCTGAGTTACATCCTGTATTATACTCCAGAGCTGCACTCACTATTCTGCTGGTGGAGTCACTGTGTACATACATTACTTATCATGTACTGATCCTGAGTTACATCCTGTATTATACTCCAGAGCTGCACTCACTATTCTGCTGGTGCAGTCACTGTGTACATACATTACTTATCCTGTACTGATCCTGAGTTACATCCTGTGTTATACCCCAGAGCTGCACTCACTATTCTGCTGGTGCAGTCACTGTGTACATTACATTACTTATCCTGTACTGATCCTGAGTTACATAGTGTATTATACTCCAGAGCTGCACTCACTATTCTGCTGGTGGAGTCACTGTGTACATACATTACTTATCCTGTACTGATCCTGAGTTACATCCTGTATTATACTCCAGAGCTGCACTCACTATTCTGCTGGTGCAGTCACTGTGTACATACATTACTTATCCTGTACTGATCCTGAGTTACATCCTGTATTATACTCCAGAGCTGCACTCACTATTCTGCTGGTGCAGTCACTGTGTACATACATTACTTATCCTGTACTGATCCTGAGTTACATCCTGTATTATACTCCAGAGCTGCACTCACTATTCTGCTGGTGCAGTCACTGTGTACATACATTACTTATCCTGTACTGATCCTGAGTTACATCCTGTATTATACTCCAGAGCTGCACTCACTATTCTGCTGGTGCAGTCACTGTGTACATTACATTACTTATCCTGTACTGATCCTGAGTTACATCCTGTATTATACTCCAGAGCTGCACTCACTATTCTGCTGGTAGAGTCACTGTGTACATACATTACTTATCCTGGACTGATCCTGAGTTACATCTTGTATTATACTCCAGAGCTGCACTCACTATTCTGCTGGTGCAGTCACTGTGTACATACATTACTTATCCTGTACTGATCCTGAGTTACATCCTGTATTATACTCCAGAGCTGCACTCACTATTCTGCTGGTGCAGTCACTGTGTACATACATTACTTATCCTGTACTGATCCTGAGTTACATCCTATATTATACTCCAGAGCTGCACTCACTATTCTGCTGGTGGAGTCACTGTGTACATACATTACATTACTTATCCTGTACTGATCCTGAGTTACATCCTGTATTATACTCCAGAGCTGCACTCACTATTCTGCTGGTGCAGTCACTGTGTACATTACATTACTTATCCTGTACTGATCCTGAGTTACATCCTGTATTATCCTCCAGAGCTGCACTCAATATTCTGCTGGTGCAGTCACTGTGGACATACATTACTTATCCTGTACTGATCCTGAGTTACATCCTGTATTATACTCCAGAGCTGCACTCACTATTCTGCTGGTGCAGTCACTGTGTACATACATTACTTATCCTGTACTGATCCTGAGTTACATCCTGTATTATCCTCCAGAGCTGCACTCACTATTCTGCTGGTGCAGTCACTGTGTACATACATTACTTATCCTGTACTGATCCTGAGTTACATCCTGTATTATCCTCCAGAGCTGCACTCACTATTCTGCTGGTGCAGTCACTGTGTACATACATTACTTATCCTGTACTGATCCTGAGTTACATCCTGTATTATACCCCAGAGCTGCACTCACTATTCTGCTGGTGCAGTCACTGTGTACATTACATTACTTATCCTGTACTGATCCTGAGTTACATAGTGTATTATATGCCAGAGCTGCACTCACTATTCTGCTGGTGCAGTCACTATGTACATACATTACTTATCCTGTACTGATCCTGAGTTACATCCTGTATTATACCCCAGAGCTGCACTCACTATTCTGCTGGTGCAGTCACTGTGTACATACATTACTTATCCTGTACTGATCCTGAGTTACATCCTGTATTATACTCCAGAGCTGCACTCAATATTCTGCTGGTGCAGCCACTGTGTACATACATTACTTATCCTGTATTGATCCTGAGTTACATCCTGTATTATCCTCCAGAGCTGCACTCACTATTCTGCTGGTGGAGTCACTGTATACATACATTACTTATCCTGTACTGATCCCGAGTTACATCCTGTATTATACTCCAGAGCTGCACTCACTATTCTGCTGGTGCTGTCACTGTGTACATACATTACTTATCCTGTACTGATCCTGAGTTACATCCTGTATTATACTCCAGAGCTGCACTCACTATTCTGCTGGTGCAGTCACTGTGTACATACATTACTTATCCTGTACTGATCCTGAGTTATATCCTGTATTATACTCCAGAGCTGCACTCACTATTCTGCTGGTGCAGTCATTGTGTACATACATTACATTGCTTATCCTGTACTGATCCTGAGTTACATCCTGTATTATACTCCAGAGCTGCACTCACTATTCTGCTGGTGGAGTCACTGTGTACATACATTACTTATCCTGTACTGATCCTGAGTTACATCCTGTATTATACTCCAGAGCTGCACTCACTATTCTGCTGGTGCAGTCACTGTGTACATTACATTACTTATCCTGTACTGATCCTGAGTTACATCCTGTATTATACTCCAGAGCTGCACTCACTATTCTGCTGGTGCAGCCACTGTGTACATACATTACTTATCCTGTACTGATCCTGAGTTACATCCTGTATTATACTCCAGAGCTGCACTTACTATTCTGCTGGTGCAGTCACTGTGTACATACATTACTTATCCTGTACTGATCCTGAGTTACATCCTGTATTATACTCCAGAGCTGCACTCACTATTCTGTTGGTGCAGTCACTGTGTACATACATTACTTATCCTGTACTGATCCTGAGTTACATCCTGTATTATACTCCAGAGCTGCACTCACTATTCTGCTGGTGCAGTCACTGTGTACATACATTACTTATCCTGTACTGGTCCTGAGTTACATCCTGTATTATACTCCAGAGCTGCACTCACTATTCTGCTGGTGGAGTCACTGTGTACATACATTACTTATCATGTACTGATCCTGAGTTACATCCTGTATTATACTCCAGAGCTGCACTCACTATTCTGCTGGTGCAGTCACTGTGTACATACATTACTTATCCTGTACTGATCCTGAGTTACATCCTGTGTTATACCCCAGAGCTGCACTCACTATTCTGCTGGTGCAGTCACTGTGTACATTACATTACTTATCCTGTACTGATCCTGAGTTACATAGTGTATTATACTCCAGAGCTGCACTCACTATTCTGCTGGTGGAGTCACTGTGTACATACATTACTTATCCTGGACTGATCCTGAGTTACATCCTGTATTATACTCCAGAGCTGCACTCACTATTCTGCTGGTGCAGTCACTGTGTACATACATTACTTATCCTGCACTGATCCTGAGTTACATCCTG
Organism: Bufo bufo; assembly: GCF_905171765.1. Lineage (NCBI taxonomy): Eukaryota > Metazoa > Chordata > Amphibia > Anura > Bufonidae > Bufo > Bufo bufo. The sequence goes on from NC_053399.1 coordinate 92,831,087, forward strand.
TATTATACTCCAGAGCTGCACTCACTATTCTGCTGGTGCAGTCACTGTGTACATACATTACTTATCCTGTACTGATCCTGAGTTACATCCTGTATTATACTCCAGAGCTGCACTCACTATTCTGCTGGTGCAGTCACTGTGTACATACATTACTTATCCTGTACTGATCCTGAGTTACATCCTGTATTATACTCCAGAGCTGCACTCACTATTCTGCTGGTGCAGTCACTGTGTACATTACATTACTTATCCTGTACTGATCCTGAGTTACATCCTGTATTATACTCCAGAGCTGCACTCACTATTCTGCTGGTAGAGTCACTGTGTACATACATTACTTATCCTGGACTGATCCTGAGTTACATCTTGTATTATACTCCAGAGCTGCACTCACTATTCTGCTGGTGCAGTCACTGTGTACATACATTACTTATCCTGTACTGATCCTGAGTTACATCCTGTATTATACTCCAGAGCTGCACTCACTATTCTGCTGGTGCAGTCACTGTGTACATACATTACTTATCCTGTACTGATCCTGAGTTACATCCTATATTATACTCCAGAGCTGCACTCACTATTCTGCTGGTGGAGTCACTGTGTACATACATTACATTACTTATCCTGTACTGATCCTGAGTTACATCCTGTATTATACTCCAGAGCTGCACTCACTATTCTGCTGGTGCAGTCACTGTGTACATTACATTACTTATCCTGTACTGATCCTGAGTTACATCCTGTATTATCCTCCAGAGCTGCACTCAATATTCTGCTGGTGCAGTCACTGTGGACATACATTACTTATCCTGTACTGATCCTGAGTTACATCCTGTATTATACTCCAGAGCTGCACTCACTATTCTGCTGGTGCAGTCACTGTGTACATACATTACTTATCCTGTACTGATCCTGAGTTACATCCTGTATTATCCTCCAGAGCTGCACTCACTATTCTGCTGGTGCAGTCACTGTGTACATACATTACTTATCCTGTACTGATCCTGAGTTACATCCTGTATTATCCTCCAGAGCTGCACTCACTATTCTGCTGGTGCAGTCACTGTGTACATACATTACTTATCCTGTACTGATCCTGAGTTACATCCTGTATTATACCCCAGAGCTGCACTCACTATTCTGCTGGTGCAGTCACTGTGTACATTACATTACTTATCCTGTACTGATCCTGAGTTACATAGTGTATTATACGCCAGAGCTGCACTCACTATTCTGCTGGTGCAGTCACTATGTACATACATTACTTATCCTGTACTGATCCTGAGTTACATCCTGTATTATACCCCAGAGCTGCACTCACTATTCTGCTGGTGCAGTCACTGTGTACATACATTACTTATCCTGTACTGATCCTGAGTTACATCCTGTATTATACTCCAGAGCTGCACTCAATATTCTGCTGGTGCAGCCACCGTGTACATACATTACTTATCCTGTATTGATCCTGAGTTACATCCTGTATTATCCTCCAGAGCTGCACTCACTATTCTGCTGGTGGAGTCACTGTATACATACATTACTTATCCTGTACTGATCCCGAGTTACATCCTGTATTATACTCCAGAGCTGCACTCACTATTCTGCTGGTGCTGTCACTGTGTACATACATTACTTATCCTGTACTGATCCTGAGTTACATCCTGTATTATACTCCAGAGCTGCACTCACTATTCTGCTGGTGGAGTCACTGTGTACATACATTACTTATCCTGTACTGATCCTGAGTTACATCCTGTATTATACTCCAGAGCTGCACTCACTATTCTGCTAGTGCAGTCACTGTGTACATACATTACTTATCCTGTACTGATCCTGAGTTACATCCTGTATTATACTCCAGAGCTGCACTCACTATTCTGCTGGTGCAGTCACTGTGTACATACATTACTTATCCTGTACTGATCCTGAGTTATATCCTGTATTATACTCCAGAGCTGCACTCACTATTCTGCTGGTGCAGTCATTGTGTACATACATTACATTGCTTATCCTGTACTGATCCTGAGTTACATCCTGTATTATACTCCAGAGCTGCACTCACTATTCTGCTGGTGGAGTCACTGTGTACATACATTACTTATCCTGTACTGATCCTGAGTTACATCCTGTATTATACTCCAGAGCTGCACTCACTATTCTGCTGGTGCAGTCACTGTGTACAATACATTACTTATCCTGTACTGATCCTGAGTTACATCCTGTATTATACTCCAGAGCTGCACTCACTATTCTGCTGGTGCAGCCACTGTGTACATACATTACTTATCCTGTACTGATCCTGAGTTACATCCTGTATTATACTCCAGAGCTGCACTTACTATTCTGCTGGTGCAGTCACTGTGTACATACATTACTTATCCTGTACTGATCCTGAGTTACATCCTGTATTATACTCCAGAGCTGCACTCACTATTCTGTTGGTGCAGTCACTGTGTACATACATTACTTATCCTGTACTGATCCTGAGTTACATCCTGTATTATACTCCAGAGCTGCACTCACTATTCTGCTGGTGCAGTCACTGTGTACATACATTACTTATCCTGTACTGGTCCTGAGTTACATCCTGTATTATACTCCAGAGCTGCACTCACTATTCTGCTGGTGGAGTCACTGTGTACATACATTACTTATCATGTACTGATCCTGAGTTACATCCTGTATTATACTCCAGAGCTGCACTCACTATTCTGCTGGTGCAGTCACTGTGTACATACATTACTTATCCTGTACTGATCCTGAGTTACACCCTGTGTTATACCCCAGAGCTGCACTCACTATTCTGCTGGTGCAGTCACTGTGTACATTACATTACTTATCCTGTACTGATCCTGAGTTACATAGTGTATTATACTCCAGAGCTGCACTCACTATTCTGCTGGTGGAGTCACTGTGTACATACATTACTTATCCTGGACTGATCCTGAGTTACATCCTGTATTATACTCCAGAGCTGCACTCACTATTCTGCTGGTGCAGTCACTGTGTACATACATTACTTATCCTGCACTGATCCTGAGTTACATCCTGTATTATACTCCAGAGCTGCACTCACTATTCTGCTGGTGCAGTCACTGTGTACATACATTACTTATCCTGTACTGATCCTGAGTTACATCCTGTATTATACTCCAGAGCTGCACTCACTATTCTGCTGGTGCAGTCACTGTGTACATACATTACTTATCCTGTACTGATCCTGAGTTACATCCTGTATTATACTCCAGAGCTGCACTCACTATTCTGCTGGTGCAGTCACTGTGTACATTACATTACTTATCCTGTACTGATCCTGAGTTACATCCTGTATTATACTCCAGAGCTGCACTCACTATTCTGCTGGTAGAGTCACTGTGTACATACATTACTTATCCTGGACTGATCCTGAGTTACATCTTGTATTATACTCCAGAGCTGCACTCACTATTCTGCTGGTGCAGTCACTGTGTACATACATTACTTATCCTGTACTGATCCTGAGTTACATCCTGTATTATACTCCAGAGCTGCACTCACTATTCTGCTGGTGCAGTCACTGTGTACATACATTACTTATCCTGTACTGATCCTGAGTTACATCCTATATTATACTCCAGAGCTGCACTCACTATTCTGCTGGTGGAGTCACTGTGTACATACATTACATTACTTATCCTGTACTGATCCTGAGTTACATCCTGTATTATACTCCAGAGCTGCACTCACTATTCTGCTGGTGCAGTCACTGTGTACATTACATTACTTATCCTGTACTGATCCTGAGTTACATCCTGTATTATCCTCCAGAGCTGCACTCAATATTCTGCTGGTGCAGTCACTGTGGACATACATTACTTATCCTGTACTGATCCTGAGTTACATCCTGTATTATACTCCAGAGCTGCACTCACTATTCTGCTGGTGCAGTCACTGTGTACATACATTACTTATCCTGTACTGATCCTGAGTTACATCCTGTATTATCCTCCAGAGCTGCACTCACTATTCTGCTGGTGCAGTCACTGTGTACATACATTACTTATCCTGTACTGATCCTGAGTTACATCCTGTATTATCCTCCAGAGCTGCACTCACTATTCTGCTGGTGCAGTCACTGTGTACATACATTACTTATCCTGTACTGATCCTGAGTTACATCCTGTATTATACCCCAGAGCTGCACTCACTATTCTGCTGGTGCAGTCACTGTGTACATACATTACTTATCCTGTACTAATCCTGAGTTACATCCTGTATTATACGCCAGAGCTGCACTCACTATTCTGCTGGTGCAGTCACTATGTACATACATTACTTATCCTGTACTGATCCTGAGTTACATCCTGTATTATACCCCAGAGCTGCACTCACTATTCTGCTGGTGCAGTCACTGTGTACATACATTACTTATCCTGTACTGATCCTGAGTTACATCCTGTATTATACTCCAGAGCTGCACTCAATATTCTGCTGGTGCAGCCACTGTGTACATACATTACTTATCCTGTATTGATCCTGAGTTACATCCTGTATTATCCTCCAGAGCTGCACTCACTATTCTGCTGGTGGAGTCACTGTGTACATACATTACTTATCCTGTACTGATCCCGAGTTACATCCTGTATTATACTCCAGAGCTGCACTCACTATTCTGCTGGTGCTGTCACTGTGTACATACATTACTTATCCTGTACTGATCCTGAGTTACATCCTGTATTATACTCCAGAGCTGCACTCACTATTCTGCTGGTGGAGTCACTGTGTACATACATTACTTATCCTGTACTGATCCTGAGTTACATCCTGTATTATACTCCAGAGCTGCACTCACTATTCTGCTAGTGCAGTCACTGTGTACATACATTACTTATCCTGTACTGATCCTGAGTTACATCCTGTATTATACTCCAGAGCTGCACTCACTATTCTGCTGGTGCAGTCACTGTGTACATACATTACTTATCCTGTACTGATCCTGAGTTATATCCTGTATTATACTCCAGAGCTGCACTCACTATTCTGCTGGTGCAGTCATTGTGTACATACATTACATTGCTTATCCTGTACTGATCCTGAGTTACATCCTGTATTATACTCCAGAGCTGCACTCACTATTCTGCTGGTGGAGTCACTGTGTACATACATTACTTATCCTGTACTGATCCTGAGTTACATCCTGTATTATACTCCAGAGCTGCACTCACTATTCTGCTGGTGCAGTCACTGTGTACATTACATTACTTATCCTGTACTGATCCTGAGTTACATCCTGTATTATACTCCAGAGCTGCACTCACTATTCTGCTGGTGCAGCCACTGTGTACATACATTACTTATCCTGTACTGATCCTGAGTTACATCCTGTATTATACTCCAGAGCTGCACTTACTATTCTGCTGGTGCAGTCACTGTGTACATACATTACTTATCCTGTACTGATCCTGAGTTACATCCTGTATTATACTCCAGAGCTGCACTCACTATTCTGTTGGTGCAGTCACTGTGTACATACATTACTTATCCTGTACTGATCCTGAGTTACATCCTGTATTATACTCCAGAGCTGCACTCACTATTCTGCTGGTGCAGTCACTGTGTACATACATTACTTATCCTGTACTGATCCTGAGTTACATCCTGTGTTATACCCCAGAGCTGCACTCACTATTCTGCTGGTGCAGTCACTGTGTACATTACATTACTTATCCTGTACTGATCCTGAGTTACATAGTGTATTATACTCCAGAGCTGCACTCACTATTCTGCTGGTGGAGTCACTGTGTACATACATTACTTATCCTGGACTGATCCTGAGTTACATCCTGTATTATACTCTAGAGCTGCACTCACTATTCTGCTGGTGCAGTCACTGTGTACATACATTACTTATCCTGCACTGATCCTGAGTTACATCCTGTATTATACTCCAGAGCTGCACTCACTATTCTGCTGGTGGAGTCACTGTGTACATACATTACTTATCCTGGACTGATCCTGAGTTACATCCTGTATTATACTCTAGAGCTGCACTCACTATTCTGCTGGTGCAGTCACTGTGTACATACATTACTTATCCTGTACTGATCCTGAGTTACATCCTGTATTATACTCCAGAGCTGCACTCACTATTCTGCTGGTGCAGTCACTGTGTACATTACATTACTTATCCTGTACTGATCCTGAGTTACATAGTGTATTATACTCCAGAGCTGCACTCACTATTCTGCTGGTAGAGTCACTGTGTACATACATTACTTATCCTGGACTGATCCTGAGTTACATCTTGTATTATACTCCAGAGCTGCACTCACTATTCTGCTGGTGCAGTCACTGTGTACATACATTACTTATCCTGTACTGATCCTGAGTTACATCCTGTATTATACTCCAGAGCTGCACTCACTATTCTGCTGGTGCAGTCACTGTGTACATACATTACTTATCCTGTACTGATCCTGAGTTACATCCTATATTATACTCCAGAGCTGCACTCACTATTCTGCTGGTGGAGTCACTGTGTACATACATTACATTACTTATCCTGTACTGATCCTGAGTTACATCCTGTATTATACTCCAGAGCTGCACTCACTATTCTGCTGGTGCAGTCACTGTGTACATTACATTACTTATCCTGTACTGATCCTGAGTTACATAGTGTATTATACGCCAGAGCTGCACTCACTATTCTGCTGGTGCAGTCACTATGTACATACATTACTTATCCTGTACTGATCCTGAGTTACATCCTGTATTATACCCCAGAGCTGCACTCACTATTCTGCTGGTGCAGTCACTGTGTACATACATTACTTATCCTGTACTGATCCTGAGTTACATCCTGTATTATACTCCAGAGCTGCACTCAATATTCTGCTGGTGCAGCCACTGTGTACATACATTACTTATCCTGTATTGATCCTGAGTTACATCCTGTATTATCCTCCAGAGCTGCACTCACTATTCTGCTGGTGGAGTCACTGTGTACATACATTACTTATCCTGTACTGATCCCGAGTTACATCCTGTATTATACTCCAGAGCTGCACTCACTATTCTGCTGGTGCTGTCACTGTGTACATACATTACTTATCCTGTACTGATCCTGAGTTACATCCTGCATTATACTCCAGAGCTGCACTCACTATTCTGCTGGTGGAGTCACTGTGTACATACATTACTTATCCTGTACTGATCCTGAGTTACATCCTGTATTATACTCCAGAGCTGCACTCACTATTCTGCTAGTGCAGTCACTGTGTACATACATTACTTATCCTGTACTGATCCTGAGTTACATCCTGTATTATACTCCAGAGCTGCACTCACTATTCTGCTGGTGCAGTCACTGTGTACATACATTACTTATCCTGTACTGATCCTGAGTTATATCCTGTATTATACTCCAGAGCTGCACTCACTATTCTGCTGGTGCAGTCATTGTGTACATACATTACATTGCTTATCCTGTACTGATCCTGAGTTACATCCTGTATTATACTCCAGAGCTGCACTCACTATTCTGCTGGTGGAGTCACTGTGTACATACATTACTTATCCTGTACTGATCCTGAGTTACATCCTGTATTATACTCCAGAGCTGCACTCACTATTCTGCTGGTGCAGTCACTGTGTACATTACATTACTTATCCTGTACTGATCCTGAGTTACATCCTGTATTATACTCCAGAGCTGCACTCACTATTCTGCTGGTGCAGCCACTGTGTACATACATTACTTATCCTGTACTGATCCTGAGTTACGTCCTGTATTATACTCCAGAGCTGCACTTACTATTCTGCTGGTGCAGTCACTGTGTACATACATTACTTATCCTGTACTGATCCTGAGTTACATCCTGTATTATACTCCAGAGCTGCACTCACTATTCTGTTGGTGCAGTCACTGTGTACATACATTACTTATCCTGTACTGATCCTGAGTTACATCCTGTATTATACTCCAGAGCTGCACTCACTATTCTGCTGGTGCAGTCACTGTGTACATACATTACTTATCCTGTACTGATCCTGAGTTACATCCTGTGTTATACCCCAGAGCTGCACTCACTATTCTGCTGGTGCAGTCACTGTGTACATTACATTACTTATCCTGTACTGATCCTGAGTTACATAGTGTATTATACTCCAGAGCTGCACTCACTATTCTGCTGGTGCAGTCACTGTGTACATACATTACTTATCCTGGACTGATCCTGAGTTACATCCTGTATTATACTCCAGAGCTGCACTCACTATTCTGCTGGTGCAGTCACTGTGTACATACATTACTTATCCTGCACTGATCCTGAGTTACATCCTGTATTATACTCCAGAGCTGCACTCACTATTCTGCTGGTGCAGTCACTGTGTACATACATTACTTATCCTGTACTGATCCTGAGTTACATCCTGTATTATACTCCAGAGCTGCACTCACTATTCTGCTGGTGCAGTCACTGTGTACATACATTACTTATCCTGTACTGATCCTGAGTTACATCCTGTATTATACTCCAGAGCTGCACTCACTATTCTGCTGGTGCAGTCACTGTGTACATTACATTACTTATCCTGTACTGATCCTGAGTTACATAGTGTATTATACTCCAGAGCTGCACTCACTATTCTGCTGGTAGAGTCACTGTGTACATACATTACTTATCCTGGACTGATCCTGAGTTACATCTTGTATTATACTCCAGAGCTGCACTCACTATTCTGCTGGTGCAGTCACTGTGTACATACATTACTTATCCTGTACTGATCCTGAGTTACATCCTATATTATACTCCAGAGCTGCACTCACTATTCTGCTGGTGGAGTCACTGTGTACATACATTACATTACTTATCCTGTACTGATCCTGAGTTACATCCTGTATTATACTCCAGAGCTGCACTCACTATTCTGCTGGTGCAGTCACTGTGTACATTACATTACTTATCCTGTACTGATCCTGAGTTACATAGTGTATTATACTCCAGAGCTGCACTCACTATTCTGCTGGTGCAGTCACTGTGTACATACATTACTTATCCTGTACTGATCCCCAGTTACATCCTGTATTATACTCCAGAGCTGCACTCACTATTCTGCTGTTGCAGCCACTGTGTACATACATTACTTATCCTGTATTGATCCTGAGTTACATCCTGTATTATACCCCAGAGCTGCACTCACTATTCTGCTGGTGGAGTCACTGTGTACATACATTACTTATCCTGTACTGATCCTGAGTTACATCCTGTATTATACTCCAGAGCTGCACTCAATATTCTGCTGGTGCAGCCACTGTGTACATACATTACTTATCCTGTATTGATCCTGAGTTACATCCTGTATTATCCTCCAGAGCTGCACTTACTATTCTGCTGGTGGAGTCACTGTGTACATACATTACTTATCCTGTACTGATCCTGAGTTACATCCTGTATTATACTCCAGAGCTGTACTCACTATTCTGCTGGTGGAGTCACTGTGTACATATATTACTTATCCTGTACTAATCCTGAGTTACATCCTGTATTATACTCCAGAGCTGCACTCACTATTCTGCTGGTGCAGTCACTGTGTACATACATTACTTATCCTGTATTGATCCTGAGTTACATCCTGTATTATCCTCCAGAGCTGCACTTACTATTCTGCTGGTGGAGTCACTGTGTACATACATTACTTATCCTGTATTGATCCTGAGTTACATCTTGTATTATACTCCAGAGCTGCACTCACTATTCTGCTGGTGCAGTCACTGTGTACATACATTACTTATCCTGTACTGATCCTGAGTTACATCCTGTATTATACTCCACAGCTGCACTCACTATTCTGCTGGTGCAGTCACTGTGTACATACATTACTTATCCTGTACTGATCCTGAGTTACATCCTGTATTATACTTCAGAGCTGCACTCACTATTCTGCTGGTGCAGTCACTGTGTACATACATTACTTATTCTGTACTGATCCTGAGTTACATCCTGTATTATACTCCAGAGCTGCACTTACTATTCTGCTGGTGCAGTCACTGTGTACATTACATTACTTATCCTGTACTGATCCTCAGTTACATCCTGTATTATACTCCAGAGCTGTACTCACTATTCTGCTGGTGCAGTCACTGTGTACATACATTACTTATCCTGTACTGATCCTGAGTTACATCCTGTATTATACTCCAGAGCTGCACTCACTATTCTGCTGGTGGAGTCACTGTGTACATACATTACTTATCCTGTATTGATCCTGAGTTACATCCTGTATTATCATCCAGAGCTGCACTCACTATTCTGCTGGTGGAGTCACTGTGTACATACATTACTTATCCTGTACTGATCCTGAGTTACATCCTGTATTATACCCCAGAGCTGCACTCACTATTCTGCTGGTGGAGTCACTGTGTACATACATTACTTATTCTGTACTGATCCTGAGTTACATCCTGTATTATACTCCAGAGCTGCACTCACTATTCTGCTGGTGGAGTCACTGTGTACATACATTACTTAACCTGTACTGATCCTGAGTTACATCCTGTATTATACTCTAGAGCTGCACTCACTATTCTGCTGGTGCAGTCACTGTGTACATACATTACTTATCCTGCACTGATCCTGAGTTACATCCTGTATTATACTCCAGAGCTGCACTCACTATTCTGCTGGTGCAGTCACTGTGTACATACATTACTTATCCTGTACTGATCCTGAGTTACATAGTGTATTATACTCCAGAGCTGCACTCACTATTCTGCTGGTGCAGTCACTGTGTACATACATTACTTATCCTGTACTGATCCTGAGTTACATCCTGTATTATACTCCAGAGCTGCACTCACTATTCTGCTGGTGCAGTCACTGTGTACATTACATTACTTATCCTGTACTGATCCTGAGTTACATAGTGTATTATACTCCAGAGCTGCACTCACTATTCTGCTGGTAGAGTCACTGTGTACATACATTACTTATCCTGGACTGATCCTGAGTTACATCTTGTATTATACTCCAGAGCTGCACTCACTATTCTGCTGGTGCAGTCACTGTGTACATACATTACTTATCCTGTACTGATCCTGAGTTACATCCTGTATTATACTCCAGAGCTGCACTCACTATTCTGCTGGTGCAGTCACTGTGTACATACATTACTTATCCTGTACTGATCCTGAGTTACATCCTATATTATACTCCAGAGCTGCACTCACTATTCTGCTGGTGGAGTCACTGTGTACATACATTACATTACTTATCCTGTACTGATCCTGAGTTACATCCTGTATTATACTCCAGAGCTGCACTCACTATTCTGCTGGTGCAGTCACTGTGTACATTACATTACTTATCCTGTACTGATCCTGAGTTACATAGTGTATTATACGCCAGAGCTGCACTCACTATTCTGCTGGTGCAGTCACTATGTACATACATTACTTATCCTGTACTGATCCTGAGTTACATCCTGTATTATACCCCAGAGCTGCACTCACTATTCTGCTGGTGCAGTCACTGTGTACATACATTACTTATCCTGTACTGATCCTGAGTTACATCCTGTATTATACTCCAGAGCTGCACTCAATATTCTGCTGGTGCAGCCACTGTGTACATACATTACTTATCCTGTATTGATCCTGAGTTACATCCTGTATTATCCTCCAGAGCTGCACTCACTATTCTGCTGGTGGAGTCACTGTGTACATACATTACTTATCCTGTACTGATCCCGAGTTACATCCTGTATTATACTCCAGAGCTGCACTCACTATTCTGCTGGTGCTGTCACTGTGTACATACATTACTTATCCTGTACTGATCCTGAGTTACATCCTGCATTATACTCCAGAGCTGCACTCACTATTCTGCTGGTGGAGTCACTGTGTACATACATTACTTATCCTGTACTGATCCTGAGTTACATCCTGTATTATACTCCAGAGCTGCACTCACTATTCTGCTAGTGCAGTCACTGTGTACATACATTACTTATCCTGTACTGATCCTGAGTTACATCCTGTATTATACTCCAGAGCTGCACTCACTATTCTGCTGGTGCAGTCACTGTGTACATACATTACTTATCCTGTACTGATCCTGAGTTATATCCTGTATTATACTCCAGAGCTGCACTCACTATTCTGCTGGTGCAGTCATTGTGTACATACATTACATTGCTTATCCTGTACTGATCCTGAGTTACATCCTGTATTATACTCCAGAGCTGCACTCACTATTCTGCTGGTGGAGTCACTGTGTACATACATTACTTATCCTGTACTGATCCTGAGTTACATCCTGTATTATACTCCAGAGCTGCACTCACTATTCTGCTGGTGCAGTCACTGTGTACATTACATTACTTATCCTGTACTGATCCTGAGTTACATCCTGTATTATACTCCAGAGCTGCACTCACTATTCTGCTGGTGCAGCCACTGTGTACATACATTACTTATCCTGTACTGATCCTGAGTTACGTCCTGTATTATACTCCAGAGCTGCACTTACTATTCTGCTGGTGCAGTCACTGTGTACATACATTACTTATCCTGTACTGATCCTGAGTTACATCCTGTATTATACTCCAGAGCTGCACTCACTATTCTGTTGGTGCAGTCACTGTGTACATACATTACTTATCCTGTACTGATCCTGAGTTACATCCTGTATTATACTCCAGAGCTGCACTCACTATTCTGCTGGTGCAGTCACTGTGTACATACATTACTTATCCTGTACTGATCCTGAGTTACATCCTGTGTTATACCCCAGAGCTGCACTCACTATTCTGCTGGTGCAGTCACTGTGTACATTACATTACTTATCCTGTACTGATCCTGAGTTACATAGTGTATTATACTCCAGAGCTGCACTCACTATTCTGCTGGTGGAGTCACTGTGTACATACATTACTTATCCTGGACTGATCCTGAGTTACATCCTGTATTATACTCCAGAGCTGCACTCACTATTCTGCTGGTGCAGTCACTGTGTACATACATTACTTATCCTGCACTGATCCTGAGTTACATCCTGTATTATACTCCAGAGCTGCACTCACTATTCTGCTGGTGCAGTCACTGTGTACATACATTACTTATCCTGTACTGATCCTGAGTTACATCCTGTATTATACTCCAGAGCTGCACTCACTATTCTGCTGGTGCAGTCACTGTGTACATACATTACTTATCCTGTACTGATCCTGAGTTACATCCTGTATTATACTCCAGAGCTGCACTCACTATTCTGCTGGTGCAGTCACTGTGTACATTACATTACTTATCCTGTACTGATCCTGAGTTACATAGTGTATTATACTCCAGAGCTGCACTCACTATTCTGCTGGTAGAGTCACTGTGTACATACATTACTTATCCTGGACTGATCCTGAGTTACATCTTGTATTATACTCCAGAGCTGCACTCACTATTCTGCTGGTGCAGTCACTGTGTACATACATTACTTATCCTGTACTGATCCTGAGTTACATCCTATATTATACTCCAGAGCTGCACTCACTATTCTGCTGGTGGAGTCACTGTGTACATACATTACATTACTTATCCTGTACTGATCCTGAGTTACATCCTGTATTATACTCCAGAGCTGCACTCACTATTCTGCTGGTGCAGTCACTGTGTACATTACATTACTTATCCTGTACTGATCCTGAGTTACATAGTGTATTATACTCCAGAGCTGCACTCACTATTCTGCTGGTGCAGTCACTGTGTACATACATTACTTATCCTGTACTGATCCCCAGTTACATCCTGTATTATACTCCAGAGCTGCACTCACTATTCTGCTGTTGCAGCCACTGTGTACATACATTACTTATCCTGTATTGATCCTGAGTTACATCCTGTATTATACCCCAGAGCTGCACTCACTATTCTGCTGGTGGAGTCACTGTGTACATACATTACTTATCCTGTACTGATCCTGAGTTACATCCTGTATTATACTCCAGAGCTGCACTCAATATTCTGCTGGTGCAGCCACTGTGTACATACATTACTTATCCTGTATTGATCCTGAGTTACATCCTGTATTATCCTCCAGAGCTGCACTTACTATTCTGCTGGTGGAGTCACTGTGTACATACATTACTTATCCTGTACTGATCCTGAGTTACATCCTGTATTATACTCCAGAGCTGTACTCACTATTCTGCTGGTGGAGTCACTGTGTACATACATTACTTATCCTGTACTGATCCTGAGTTACATCCTGTATTATACTCCAGAGCTGCACTCACTATTCTGCTGGTGCAGTCACTGTGTACATACATTACTTATCCTGTATTGATCCTGAGTTACATCCTGTATTATCCTCCAGAGCTGCACTTACTATTCTGCTGGTGGAGTCACTGTGTACATACATTACTTATCCTGTATTGATCCTGAGTTACATCTTGTATTATACTCCAGAGCTGCACTCACTATTCTGCTGGTGCAGTCACTGTGTACATACATTACTTATCCTGTACTGATCCTGAGTTACATCCTGTATTATACTCCACAGCTGCACTCACTATTCTGCTGGTGCAGTCACTGTGTACATACATTACTTATCCTGTACTGATCCTGAGTTACATCCTGTATTATACTTCAGAGCTGCACTCACTATTCTGCTGGTGCAGTCACTGTGTACATACATTACTTATTCTGTACTGATCCTGAGTTACATCCTGTATTATACTCCAGAGCTGCACTTACTATTCTGCTGGTGCAGTCACTGTGTACATTACATTACTTATCCTGTACTGATCCTCAGTTACATCCTGTATTATACTCCAGAGCTGTACTCACTATTCTGCTGGTGCAGTCACTGTGTACATACATTACTTATCCTGTACTGATCCTGAGTTACATCCTGTATTATACTCCAGAGCTGCACTCACTATTCTGCTGGTGGAGTCACTGTGTACATACATTACTTATCCTGTATTGATCCTGAGTTACATCCTGTATTATCATCCAGAGCTGCACTCACTATTCTGCTGGTGGAGTCACTGTGTACATACATTACTTATCCTGTACTGATCCTGAGTTACATCCTGTATTATACCCCAGAGCTGCACTCACTATTCTGCTGGTGGAGTCACTGTGTACATACATTACTTATTCTGTACTGATCCTGAGTTACATCCTGTATTATACTCCAGAGCTGCACTCACTATTCTGCTGGTGGAGTCACTGTGTACATACATTACTTAACCTGTACTGATCCTGAGTTACATCCTGTATTATACTCCAGAGCTGCACTCACTATTCTGCAAGTCTCAGATTTAAATCTTCTATCCCATGCCTGTGTAGTGCGGATGCTCTTTGGGGTGGCCAGTAGCTTCATATGATGACACAACTGCTGAGCCTCCAAAGTGGAATATAAAAGTAATAAAGTTCAGTAACAACTTCAGGCCCGGTCATCTGTGTCGGATGTAAAGCAATAATAGAGTCTCATGGAAGAGATACTTGGGAGAGTTCCTGAGGGCCTTAAAGATAGATGGACCGAGTACCTGACTGCTTTTTCTGCCCTGACCCAGGGTCAGATTACTGACTCAGCACTGATATATTATAGGCAATACTGATGCTGGCATTTCAGTCTGAATCCTGGCTGACCGGATCGTTGGCAAAGATTTAGTGGAGCTGAACTTAGTGCTGCAAACCATGTGATAAGATTACGAGCTTCAACACAATATTAGTTGCCCTGACATTTTAATTTCCATCCACAATGCTTTCTCTCACCTTCCAGGTCAGTGTACAAAACTAATTACTGCCAAATGGTCATGAAAAGAAAATACCACCGTTATACCAGAAGAGCCCCAATTAGGTGCACTTATTTTTTATTATTTGTTCAAATTTCTGTCAAATCTAAAAACATTTAGTTAAGTCATTTCAGTTTTTATGTATAGGAGGCAGTATTATAGTAGTTATATTCTTGTACATAGGAGCAGTATTATAGTAGTTATATTCTTGTACATAGGAGGCAGTATTATAGTAGTTATAATCTTGTACATAGGAGCAGTATTATAGTAGTTATATTCTTGTACATAGGAGCAGTATTATAGTAGTTATATTCTTGTACATAGGAGCAGCATTATAGTAGTTATATTCTTGTACATAGGAGCAGTATTATAGTAGTTATATTCTTGTACATAGGAGGCAGTATTATAGTAGTTATATTCTTGTACATAGGAGCAGTATTATAGTAGTTATATTCTTGTACATAGGAGGCAGTATTATAGTAGTTATATACTTGTACATAGGAGGCAGTATTATAGTAGTTATATTCATGTACATAGGAGGCAGTATTATAGTAGTTATATTCTTGTACATAGGAGCAGTATTATAGTAGTTATATTCTTGTACATAGGAGCAGTATTATAGTAGTTATATTCTTGTACATAGGAGGCAGTATTATAGTAGTTATATTCATGTACATAGGAGGCAGTATTATAGTAGTTATATTCATGTACATAGGAGCAGTATTATAGTAGTTATATTCTTGTACATAGGATCAGTATTATAGTAGTTATATTCTTGTACATAGGAGCAGTATTATAGTAGTTATATTCTTGTACATAGGGGGCAGTATTATAGTAGTTATATTCTTGTACATAGGAGGCAGTATTATAGTAGTTATATTCTTGTACATAGGATCAGTATCATAGTAGTTATATTCTTGTACATAGGAGGCAGTATTATAGTAGTTATATTCTTGTACATAGGATCAGTATTATAGTAGTTATATTCTTGTACATAGGAGCAGTATTATAGTAGGTATATACTTGTACATAGAGGGCAGTATTATAGTAGTTATATTCTTGTACATAGGAGCAGTATTATAGTAGTTATATTCTTGTACATAGGAGCAGTATTATAGTAGTTATATTCCTGTACATAGGAGCAGTATTATAGTAGTTATATTCTTGTACATAGGAGCAGTATTATAGTAGTTATATTCTAGTACATAGGAGCAGTATTATAGTAGTTATATTCCTATACATAGGAGCAGTATTATAGTAGTTATATTCTTGTACATAGGAGGCAGTATTATAGTAGTTATATTCTTGTACAGAGGAGGCAGTATTATAGTAGTTATATTCTTGTACATAGGAGCAGTATTATAGTAGTTATATTCTTGTATATAGGAGCAGTATTATAGTAGTTATATTCTTGTACATAGGAGGCAGTATTATAGTAGTTATATTCTTGTACATAGGGGCAGTATTATAGTAGTTATATTCCTGTACATAGGGGCAGTATTATAGTAGTTATATTCTTGTACATAGGAGCAGTATTATAGTAGTTATATTCTTGTACATAGGAGGCAGTATTATAGTAGTTATATTCTTGTACATAGGGGCAGTATTATAGTAGTTATATTCCTGTACATAGGGGCAGTATTATAGTAGTTATATTCTTGTACATAGGAGGCCGTATTATAGTAGTTATATTCTTGTACATAGGAGCAGTATTATAGTAGTTATATTCTTGTACATAGGAGGCAGTATTATAGTAGTTATATTCTTGTACATAGGAGCAGTATTATAGTAGTTATATTCTTGTACATAGGAGGCAGTATTATAGTAGTTATATTCTTGTACATAGGAGCAGTATTATAGTAGTTATATTCTTGTATATAGGAGCAATATTATAGTAGTTATATTCTTGTACATAGGAGGCAGTATTATAGTAGTTATATTCTTGTACATAGGAGCAGTATTATAGTAGTTATATTCTTGTACATAGGAGCAGTATTATAGTAGTTATATTCTTGTACATAGGAGCAGTATTATAGTAGTTATATTCTTGTACATAGGAGCAGTATTATAGTAGTTATATTCTTGTACATAGGAGCAGTATTATAGTAGTTATATTCTTGTACATAGGAGCAGTATTATAGTAGTTATATTCTTGTACATAGGAGCAGTATTATAGTAGTTATAGTCTTGTACATAGGAGCAGTATTATAGTAGTTATATTCTTGTACATAGGAGCAGTATTATAGTAGTTATATTCTTGTACATAGGAGCAGTATTATAGTAGTTATATTCTTGTACATAGGAGCAGTATTATAGTAGTTATATTCTTGTACATAGGAGCAGTATTATAGTAGTTATATTCTTGTACATAGGAGCAGTATTATAGTAGTTATATTCTTGTACATAGGAGCAGTATTATAGTAGTTATATTCTTGTACACAGGAGCAGTATTATAGTAGTTATATTCTTGTACATAGGAGCAGTATTATAGTAGTTCTATTCTTGTACATAGGAGCAGTATTATAGTAGTTATATTCTTGTACATAGGAGCAGTATTATAGTAGTTATATTCTTGTACATAGGAGGCAGTATTATAGTAGTTATATTCTTGTACATAGGAGGCAGTATTATAGTAGTTATATTCTTGTACATAGGAGGCAGTATTATAGTAGTTATATTCTTGTACATAGGAGGCAGTATTATAGTAGTTATATTCTTGTACATAGGAGCAGTATTATAGTGGTTATATTCTTGTACATAGGAGCAGTATTATAGTAGTTATATTCTTGTACATAGGAGCAGTATTATAGTAGTTATATTCTTGTACATAGGAGCAGTATTATAGTAGTTATATTCTTGTACATAGGAGCAGTATTATAGTAGTTATATTCTTGTACATAGGAGCAGTATTATAGTAGTTATATTCTTGTACATAGGAGCAGTATTATAGTAGTTATATTCTTGTACATAGGAGGCAGTATTATAGTAGTTATATTCTTGTACATAGGAGCAGTATTATAGTAGTTATATTCTTGTACATAGGAGCAGTATTATAGTAGTTATATTCTTGTACACAGGGTCAGTGTAATATCCTTTCAGTAGATACTGTTGTGTCCACAGTTGGCAGTATACAATCTTACCTCTCCAGGATAAATCTTTCCATCCAGTTGGTGCTCAGACCCTTCTGGGTTAGACTTGTTCCCCCAGTGTAGATGAAGCTGTACAGCAGTAAAATTATTCCGGAGTCCGTGGAGACGCATAGATGGCGGCAGAGAAAGCTTCACTGGATTGAATCAAAACAAGTTATTTTTTTTATTAGATTTTCTTTTATTATTTTAACCAGAACATCTGACCATTCATTGTACAGTCTGACTATTTCTTTTATATTTTCAGCCTATGATCCTTTATTTCTAATGATGCTTTTCTTCCTTCTTCTTATCAGTGGACGACTTGAGCTACTATGAGCCCTTTTGTATAGTTGGCCCCTAGGGTTACACGTGTATGACTGGTTATGATTAGTTTTTTATTTCGGTATGTTCGCATTTATTTGATTGAGTTCCATTTCTGTTTCCTTTGCCCCCCACCTTTCCCTCCTGGTGTGATCGTTCTTCGCCATGTTTACCCAGCCCCCGCTCTCCATATGAAAACTTCTCCTCCTCCGTCTATTCTCACCCTTTACATCCTCAGTGAATGGCACTTTTTATCGCCCGCACTTCCAGCTCCCCTGCCTCACACTATTCTGTCCTTTACAAAGTGACGATTGTCCCCATGGCCGCATCTCCTGACACAGCCTCCCATCTCGGCTTCCTCCTCCAGGATCTGGGCCAGCAAAGCCTTTGTCGTCATCCCCCCCCCCCCCCCCCCCCCAGTGCCAAGATCCACCAGCGAGCTGTATGTCACCAGCCGTTCATCCTCACATATTTCTAATGACTTTTCGGTACCTTCTCCTAACGTATCTCGCCATCAGAGAGGGGGCATCCACAGGGTTCGCCTGGCTGAGCCATCCATCAGCGCCTCCAAATGCCTCGTCTGTCCAAACAGCTGCCCTGATAACAAGCTGCTGATTATAGGGACACAATACGAAGAGCATTCGCTTATCGACCGCAGAGGAGCGAGGTGATGGACCCCCAACTCGACGCTTCGGTTGCACTGAGGTCCCCGGTGCTTGATGGAGCCCAAAGGCCTCTGTGAATGCTCTTTCAGCTTCCCTCGGCTGAGCATGCATGTGTTCTCCATCTTCCTTTAAGCAAAGGATTGGGCATGTTGAAATTCAAGATGCCCGATCCTTGTTTTGCCCAAAACCTGCAATCTGAGGAGATTTTGGACACCTCCTTACACATTAATTGGGCTCGTGTGAAATCAGTGGGTTCGGGGGACGTTCATTGGATGTGTTTAGTAAATGTTTTCCCTTTAAGGCCCTTGTGCCGCCTGCACAGGAACGTGACCTTGTTGATGGAGCACATTCCTCCGCTCGTCCTCCGTCTGGAGGAGAGATACAAATACACGCAGTCTGTTCCCATAATCTGTGATGGGAATACATGGCGTTGTCACCTATAAATTGCTATCTCTTGCCTGACTTCTTCCTCCGTTCATATGCATGCTCGGTTCAGGCCGAGTGTGCGTGTGCTCTGGACAGGGGGAAAAGCACTACCTGTATACCAACTGCCCGTCCTTAACGCATCCCCCACTGGAAGAGAGTGAGAAGGCCCCATAAACATTAGATGGTGGGCCAGTCAGTGCTGCCATGCAACTGTATGTGGGAAAATCGATTCACCCAAAACTCCATTTTATTAGTCCTTCTTGTCGGCAGGTGGACCCGGCATACAGCGGCTCCTATCTCAGCTTCCAGGATCCCTGGGAGTGTGACAGGGAACATGGTTTCATTCAAGCCACTCATCTCCATAGGATGTGTCTGGTACTGCCACACTCAAGTAAATGGCGCAGGGATGCAATACCAGAACCCACCCATGGACAGGAGTGGCGCTGTTTCTGTAAAACTATCCTCTATGAGGTGACAGACGCTTGGTAATTACACAGGTGACATCGCACGCCTTTGATATGGAAGGAAGCGACCATAAATAATGGAGGCACTCTAGACGGGGTGGGGGTGCACAATTAACCCTAGACCCACATAGTTCAGACAACATGTAAATGACCCCATTGTGTGCGGACGACTGTGGTTAATCACCCAACAATGGGCAATTAATACTGAAGGTGAATGACCGCAATGTCAGTAATTGCTTCTCATTTACTTAGCACTTAAACTCGAGTTTCCCATTGTCATTCTTCCTTAAAGGGGAAGTCCATTAGTCAGTTACTAGGGAAGGGGGTCTCTACAGTTCACAACCACCTCCTGGAGAGCGGTTATTATGAGCATCCTTTTCCTGTCCTGCATTAGGCCTCATGCACACGACCGTTGTGTGTTTTGCGGTCCTCAAATTGTGAATCCGCAAAACACGGAAGGCGTCCGAGTGCGTTCTGCAATTTGCAGAACGGCACGGACAGCCATTGATATTTTATTTTATTTTTTTGCGGACCACGGTACGGAAGTGAATGGGGTCCGCATCCAAGCCGCAAAAACTGCGGCTCGGATCCGGACCAAAACAACGTTCGTGTGCATGAGGCCTTATTCTGATATGAATGGGCACTGTGTAATACTTAGATTGACCTGTGGTGGAGCTGCAGGGAAACTGAACACTTAGGTCCCTTTCACCGATTAGGTCCGGGTGCGTTCAGTTAAACTAGCACCGTTTTGCAAGTTCAGTCAGTTTTGGTCTGCGTTCAGCTGTTTCTGCGCGGGTGCAATGCGTTTTTTTGCGTTTTTCACTCGCGTGATAAAAAACTGAACATCTCTTAGCAACATCAGTGAAAAACGCATCGCACCCGCACTTCTATGGGGCCAGGGCTGCGTGAAAAACACAGAATATAGAACATGCTGCTTTTTCCACACAATGCAGAACTGATGCGTGAAAAAAAAAACGCTCACGTACACAGACCCATTGAAATGAATAAGTCAGGATTCAGTGCGGGTGCTACGCGTTCAAATCACGCACGGAAAACTCGCTCGTGTATTGAGAGATTAGCCAACATATCCTATTGAGGAGGACATGTCTGAGCCCGAGCACCGCGCCAAGGTTTCTCAAGTAGCTCGGGACCTAACGCTAAACCTACCTGTGCCGTTCCAGAATTTTAATACTGATGGCCTGTCCTGGGGATAGACCATCAATATCTAATCGGTG
This sequence comes from Bufo bufo, assembly GCF_905171765.1. Taxonomy (NCBI): domain Eukaryota; kingdom Metazoa; phylum Chordata; class Amphibia; order Anura; family Bufonidae; genus Bufo; species Bufo bufo. Next base: position 92,853,100 of record NC_053399.1, read on the forward strand.
AGGGTCCAACAACCAACACCTTCGCCAATGAAGTGATTGGGAGCAGCGTTGGCATTACCAATGGAAACAGCTGATCATCAGGGGTGAGGGTTGTCGATCTACATCCTGAGGATGGACCACTGTTTTAATGTGAATTCAAAGACTTGAGAATAGATAGGCTTAAACAGGCTAAGTGTGATCAAATATAAGGTAAAACAGACAATCCTGGAATAACCCTTTTAGCAGGTGATCTATCCTGATCTTGCTCCTTGTCTACATCTCACTGGGTGACAGAACCTATATATTCATGGCGTAGAGGGGTCGTGTTCAGTATTGCAGCCTCAGGCTTCGGACCTGTAACCTCATCTCTCAGCCAGAAATAGCCGCTGGTCAACTCATCGGTCCTACCCGAATGGTTTATGTTCAGAGCATTTCAGATCTCTAGAAGGTATTTATTCTTATCCAAAATAACCATGAACAGGTGAGTGGGTCAACCTATGTATAGGGCACCTCACGGCACGACCTTTGACTTTGGAGCCACTAAGTTCTGGCCTTATAGAAGTTGACCCTTTGTTTCCTGGAGATAGAGACATGGAAGGGGGCCGCAAAAATACCACTTCCATGTGGCTGCTTCTTACTGTGTAATGATCAAATGTGAGCATTGTGGAGCTACAACTCCCAACATGTGCAGACAGGGAGTTGTAGTTATGCAACAGCTACAATGGTGAAAACAACAGTTCAAAGAGGAGGCGCTAGATAAGAGAAATATGAATGTCTTCCAAAAACAGCGCCTCACCTGATCACAGGTTATGTGAGGTATTGCAGGAAGCCCCTTTTACTTCAGTGTGAAGCTGCAATACCTGACGCAACCCACGGGCAGGTGAGGTGCTTTTCCTAAAAGAAGGCTGCCATGTTTTTTTCTAAAATAAAATAATTCAATATTAATTACATTTTCTATCACATTCCAAGCTGCAGCCACGTGGTCTTCAGTATCTGATATCTCTGTCACAGCCACATAGCTTTCAGTTTCCTATTTTAAAATAGATAATCATCTGGACGTGGAGAAAAAAACATCTGGAATCATAATTACCGGCCAGATATCTGACCGCAGCCGTTCCCTGAATATTATGTAATATTAGCCAGCTCTGGCCAACATGGTACCCATATAACACACACAATACCGCCATACAGAGAATCATGGCCCAGTTACCTGTATGACCATTGTTAGTGAGGGTGAACGGGGCACCACCCGGGGTGCTGTATCCCTCTGGACGTATAGGAGGTAAGGTGCCGTCACAGGAGATGTCTGCCGTCTTAATATTGATGGGAGACTGGGACCTCCCACCGCAGTCCGGATAAGACTCTGCCCAATGTTCCTGGCCGTGGTCACCTGTAAGAGGAAACAATCAACACGGTGAGCACAGATGTGTTTAGGTTGTTGCTTAGCAACAGAGGCTGTAGCTGATGGGTGACAACACTCCATCCACATAATCAGTCCAATCTGATGAATGCCTGGTGGGAAGGGTTAAGCTTACATTAGACGGGTAGACAGTCTTCACATGAACGCTCGTTAGCGATGATCTGGCAGTGTAATACTGCCGCCGATTACCTGATGAACGAGGAAACGCTTGTTCATTGGGTAATTGGAATCTTTCATCAGGTTTAAAAATGATTGTTTGCAGGCGGCAGATCGTGCCTTGTAATCACCACCTGCTGCCGGCAAACAGCGGTCAGTATGGGGACGAGAGATGGCAGAACGATCGCTTCTTCCATACAGTGGAGGAGATCTCTGTATGTAATAGCAGCAGTCTCTTCCACTAACGAGCAGGCGATTGCCGGGAAGGAAGGCTTCCCTCCTGACAGTCTTCTGTCTGATCGGGCTGTCTAATAAAAGATAGATAGATAGATATGAGATAGATAGATAGATAGATAGATACAGAGATAGATAGATAGATATGAGATAGATAGATATGAGATAGATAGATAGATAGATAGATAGATACAGAGATAGATAGATAGATATGAGATAGATAGATATGAGATAGATAGATATGAGATAGATAGATACAGAGATAGATAGATAGATAGATAGATAGATAGATAGATAGATAGATAGATAGATAGATAGATAGATATGAGATAGATAGATAGATAGATAGATATGAGATAGATATGAGATAGATAGATAGATAGATAGATAGATAGATAGATAGATAGATAGATAGATAGATAGATAGATATGAGATAGATATGAGATAGATAGATAGATAGATAGATAGATAGATAGATAGATATGAGATAGATAGATAGATAGATAGATAGATAGATAGATAGATATGAGATAGATATGAGATAGATAGATAGATAGATAATAGATAGATAGATAGATAGATAGATAGATAGATAGATAGATAGATAGATAGATATGAGATAGATATGAGATAGATAGATAGATAGATAATAGATAGATAGATAGATAGATAGATAGATAGATAGATAGATAGATAGATAGATAGATAGATAGATATGAGATAGATATGAGATGATAGATACAGTTGCAAGAAAAAGTATGTGAACCCTTTGGAATGATATGGATTTCTGCACAAATTGGTCATAAAATGTGATCTGATCTTCATCTAAGTCACAACAATAGACAATCACAGTCTGCTTAAACTAATAACACACAAAGAGTTAAATGTTACCATGTTTTTATTGAACACACCATGTAAACATTCACAGTGCAGGTGGAAAAAGTATGTGAACCCTTGGATTTAATAACTGGTTGAACCTCCTTTGGCAGCAATAACTTCCACCAAACGTTTCCTGTAGTTGCAGATCAGACGTGCACAACGGTCAGGAGTAATTCTTCACCATTCCTCTTTACAGAACTGTTTCAGTTCAGCAATATTCTTGGGATGTCTGGTGTGAATCGCTTTCTTGAGGTCAGGCCACAGCATCTCAATAGGGTTGAGGTCAGGACTCTGACTGGGCCACTCCAGAAGGCAAATTTTCTTCTGTTTAGGCCATTCTGTTGTTGACTCACTTCTATGCTTTGGGTCGTTGTCCTGCTGCAACATCCATCTTCTGTTGAGCTTCAGCTGGTGGACAGATGGCCTTAAGTTCTCCTGCAAAATGTTTTGATAAACTTGGGAATTAATTTTTCCTTCAATGATAGCAATCCGTCCAGGCCCTGACGCAGCAAAGCAGCCCCAAACCAGCCCCAAACCATGATGCCCCCACCACCATACTTCACAGTTGGGATGAGGTCTTGATGTTGGTGTGCTGTGCCTCGTTGTGTGTTTCTTCCAAACTCAACTTTGGTTTCATCTGTCCACAGAATATTTTGCCAGTACTGCTGTGGAACATCCAGGTGCTCTTGTGCAAACTGTAAACGTGCAGCAATGGTTTTTTTGGACAGCAGTGGCTTCCTCTGTGGTATCCTCCCATGAAATCCATTCTTGGTCAGTGTTTTACGTATCGTTGATTCGCTAACAGGGACTTTTGTAAGCCTTTAGCTGACACTCTAGGATTCTTCTTCACCTCATTGAGCAGTCTGCGCTGTGCTCTTGCAGTCCTCTTTACAGGACGGCCACTCCTAGGGAGAGCAGCAGCAGTGCTGAACTTTCTCCATTTATAGACAATTTGTCTTACCGTGGACTGATGAACAGCAAGGCTTTTGGAGATACTTTTATAACCCTTTCCAGCTTTATGCAAGTCAACAATTCTTAATCGTAGGTCTTCTGAGAGCTCTTTTGTGCGAGGCATCATTCACATCAGGCAATGCTTCTTGTGAAAAGCAAACCCAGAACTGGTGTGTGTTTTTTATAGGGCAGGGCAGCTATAACCAACACCTCCAATCTCATCTCATTGATTGGACTCCAGTTGGCCGACACCTCACTCCAATTAGATCTTGGAGATGTCATTAGTCTAGGGGTTCACATACTTTTTCCACCTGCACTGTGAATGTTTACATGGTGTGTTCAATAAAAACATGGTAACATTTAATTCTTTGTGTGTTATTAGTTTAAGCAGACTGTGATTGTCTATTGTTGTGACTTAGATGAAGATCAGATCACATTTTATGACCAATTTGTGCAGAAATCCATATCATTCCAAAGGGTTCACATACTTTTTATTGCAACTGTAGATAGATAGGAGATGATAGATAGATATGAGATAGATAGATAGATAGATAGATAGATAGATAGATAGATATGAGATAGATAATAGATAGATAGATAAGAGATAGATAGATAGATATGAGATAGATAATAAATAGATAGATAGATAGATAGATAGATAGATAGATATGAGATAGGAGATAGATAGATAGATAGATAGATAGATAGATAGATAGATAGATAGATATGAGATAGATAATAGATAGATAGATAAGAGATAGATAGATAGATATGAGATAGATAATAAATAGATAGATAGATAGATAGATAGATAGATAGATAGATAGATATGAGATAGATAATAGATAGATAGATAAGAGATAGATAGATAGTTATGATTCCCCCCTCCTGGACCACTCTGATATATATAGGTCTGCGGTATGTATGGGGATATTTTTACCCGTCCCCTCCAGGCGGCACTTGCTGAGTCTGTGACTGTACAGAATATTCTATACCAAGTACACTACTGGTGGTGGGTAGACATGTCTGCTCACATAGAACGGAGTACAGCTCTCGGCCATCTCTGGTGGCCCCACAAAAGTGGATGGAGCTGTGGTAGAGCATGCCCACTACCACTGTATTCAAACATGACCCCCATCCTCGTTATGGAGAGGTAAAAGGCACCTTGTTACAGGCAGAGCGGATACAGAATACACCCCCCCTCCCCCCACCAGTTATATAATGATGAGTATAATTAGATGGAGCAAACGAAGCAAAGCTACAATTATACAGGAGAGGAGCCGGGACATGAGGAGCTTCTCATAAAGTAAAGGACATCGCTTGTAACGTGTGACCCGTGGGGCAGCAGCATCCCAGAGTAATCCTTACTACCGAGGAACTTTCTGTTTACGTTCCGTTTTTTGCGTTCCGTATACGGACCGTATATGGAACCTTTCATTTCAATGGATCCACAAAAAAAACGGAAGGTACCCCGTATGCCTTCCGTTTTCGTTTTTCCGTTCCATTTAAAGATAGAACAGGTCCTATTATTGTCTGCATAACGGACAAGGATAGGACTGTTCTATCAGGGGCCAGCTGTTCCGTTCCACAAAAAACGGAATGCACAAGGACATCATCCGTTATTTTTGCGGACCACAAAATACTGAAAAAGGCATGCGGTCGTGTGCAAGAGGCCTTACACAGAAAATACACGCCTTCCGCAGCAGCACAGAGTATTTCAGGAAAAAGTGTGTAGGGCAAGATGTAATGTTATTGGCGCATGTGACGGGGGGCAGAGTCATGCTGCGAGGAAGAGAATGGAGACATATGGGAGACTACTGATAGACTGTGGAAGCAGCAATGTCCCGCAGCAGCACAGAGTATTTCAGGAAAAAGTGTGTAGGGCAAGATGTAATGTTATTGGCGCATGTGACGGGGGGCAGAGTCGTGCCGCGAGGAAGAGAATGGAGACATATGGGAGACCACTGATAGACTGTGGAAGCAGCAATGTCCCGCAGCAGCACAGAGTATTTCAGGGGAGAATTTTAAGGATGGGTTGTGACTCGTCTACTCTCTTTGTAAGGTCCATTCTGCATATAAGAGGTGCAGTGTCACGACGTAGCTAGAAGAATGGGAGAGCACAGAGAGACTGTGGAAGGAGCAAGGTCCTCCAGCAGCACAGAGTACTTCAGGAGATGAGAGTGTGGAGGGTGAGATGTAATGTTGTTGGCTAGGAGAATGGAGACCACAGAGAGATAGTGAAAAAAGCAGGGTCTCCCAGCAGCACAGAGTATTTCAGAAGATGAGAGTGTGGAGGGTGAGATGTAATGTTGTTGGCTAGGATAGGGGCATGTCATGGCGCGAGGAAGAGAATGAAGACACACAGGAGACCACAGAGAGATAGTGAAAGGAGCAGGGTCTCCCAGCAGCACAGAGTATTTCAGGAGATGATTTTGAGAGGGTAGTGACCTGTCTACTCATGTGGTTGTCAGTAACGTCAGGGCTGTGGTCTGTGTCCTGGAGGAGGAGAATGGAGACCACACTAGTGGAAGGAGCAAGGTCTCCCAGCAGCACAGAGTATTTCAGGAGAGGAATGTTCTGGTCTTGTGGGATCAGTGAGGACAGGATGGCAGTGCCAGGGTCATGGTGTGAGGAGGAGGAGGATGATAGGTCCTGATAACAATTGCCTTGTGCAATAATAGTAACCTCCCCCCCCCCCCCGCCCCCATATATCACCCCCACCCCACCTAGTGTCTATACAATGGGAATTTCTTGGGAAATTTTACATTGACCTGGCCCCTCTCTAGGCTTTTATGGTCACCCTCCAATTGAGGAGGGGGCTTACAATGCAGGTCCTGTGGGCCATTTACATCTCAATCGGCCCTTTCTTTCTGGGCTAATCTGCATTCAGGAAACAACCCCCGAATGGTAAAGCCATAGAGATGAAGCCTCCTCCTTCTGTACACTGGCCCTGCACATGGATGATATAATTAGCCCAGGACCTCGCACATCCTAGCTCCGATTCACCTTCTCAAGGGTGTCCTAAATATAAACAGGACCTAAAATTAGCTTCGGGACCTGTCACAAACTGGGAAGCATCTTTGTCTAGAGTGGAGAGATAATAGGCTAAGGAATGCAGCGTGTGGGGCTGTACGCTCCAGCAAGCCCCGGAAACTGTAGGGTTGGGGAAATCCAAACCAAACATGATCTCCAAAAATGTCAGATCAGGAGGTCACTTGATGGAGTCTATCAACTTGGACCAGACAGTGCTGCCAACACTCCCAAAATTTCTAGATGACCCCCCCCCCCCCCCAAGAAAAAGGGGTGACCTCCTGGACTCCTGGGAAAGCTCGCAAATCTCCAGGGTGTCCCACACCATGGCAAGTGTGATAAGGTTTTTGAAAATTTTTGCAGAAACAAAAATCTCCGAGTAGTGTCAAAGGGTTTTGCAGCACTATGGAATCACCGTGGAAACTGGTGGTGGTCCAAGCTCATGCTCTCCACCAAAGTGATCTTCTAGAAGGCATCTAAGACATATAAGAAGATCATTTTTGGATGGGTTTCTCCTAAGTGCACAGTAAAGGTATGCGAATGCTATTGCCCTGGCCAAAATCTTGGGTCCACTGTTCAGATGCCACTATTTGACATAACTTAAAAGGGTCAACCACAGTAAGTCTGGATGATGTCTGTTGTGTTGTGCTCCATAACTTTTTTGGTATTGCCTGTCTATATCCAGAAAAGGTACACTGTATGAATTTGTGGCATTACTAGTAACATAAAACATCACTTCTTACCTGTATAAGTCCACGAGGCACCTGGGGGGAAACAAGAAAAAAAGGTTTAATTAGCACTGGGTAAATGGCTTCTCAACTATTAAGTTCTTCTCTTCAACCACTGAGACAATCACAATGGCCATAAAAACAAATAAAACTACTTCCAAGACCCAACAAAACCAAAAGAACTAAAACAAGGACCAATAAAACCAAAAGAACTACCAAAAAGCCAATTGAAACCAAAATAATGACCACAAGGACCACAGAGACCCAAAGAACTACCATAAGACCCAATGACACCAAAATACCACATGGACCACAGAAACCAAAAGAACTTTCACAAGACCCACCAAAACCAAAAGAACCACCGCAAGTGCCACAGAAACCAAAAGAACTACCACAAGACCCAATGACACCAGAATAACTACCACAAGGACAAGAGAAACCAAAATAACTAATAGAAGACCCAATGAAACCAAAATAACTATGACAAGGACCTCAAAAACCAAAAGAACTACCACAAGACCCAATGACACAAAAAAACCACATGGACCACAGAAACCAAAAGAACTTCCACAAGGACCACAGAAACCAAAAGAACTACCACATGACCCAATGACACCAAAAGAACTACCACAAGACCCACAAAAAAAAACTACCGCAAGGACCACAGAATCCAAAGGAACTACCACAAAACCCAATGACACCAAAAGAACTACCACAAAACCCACCCAAACCAAAAGAACTACCACAAGGACCACAGAAACCAAAAGAACTACCACAAGACCTAATGACACCAGAAGAACTACCACAAGGACCAGAGAAACCAAAAGAACTAATACAAGACCCAAGAAACCAAAAGAACTATTACAAGGACCTCAAAAACCAAAAGAACTACCACAAGACCCAATGACTCCAAAATACTACATGGACCACAGAAACCCAAAAAACTACCACAAGGACCACAGAAACCAAAGGAACTACCACATGACCCAATTACACCAAAAGAACTACCACAAGACCCACTAAAACCCAAAAAACTACCACAAGACCCAATGACACCAAAAGAACTACCACAAGAACCACAGAAGCCGAAAGAACTAATACAAGACCCAACAAAACCAAAATACCACATGGACCACAGAAACTAAAAGAACTTCTACAAGGCTCATGAAACCAAAAGGACAACCACAAATAAGTTGTTATCCTGTCTATGTAACTTCGTTTTAAATGCAGTGAAATATGGGTGGTTTCCAGGGTTGGCTCTTGAAGAAAGCTAGTGCCCACTGTAACCAATGGATGCCCATGAATTTTTATGGGTGCTGTATACTGCGACAATCATAAAAGAAGGTACCAGTACAATCGTTTCACCGCCACCAAGGACCAGTCTTTCTGACAAACCTCTGACACTATATTACGGTGTGAGAGACATGACAGACGTTAGAATTTTTGATGGCCAAAATGGCCACCCCCCTTAGTTTGGAGATCCCTCCATATATTTTATAGCCACTAGAAAAGTTCTAATCCGTCTCACACAACATAACTTGCCCATGACGGTCAATAGAAATTTTTAACTCGGAGAACCGTTGCCCGTCGGCCCCTGCAGCTCTAGTAAATAGTCCGGTGACATATTAATTACAATTAGTCATCTATCCTGCGCGTGTAGACGGTCACTAAGTCACCAAATTAATGGATTCTAATTTTTAAAAAAAAAAGAATTACGTGAACACAATCGCCCAAAAATGTAACCATGGGTAGACCGCGTCTCTCAATGTCAGGCTGTGTGCTATAAAGCCAGTTCATTTACATCGTGGTGTCACATTTTTTCCATTCCATATCTAATATTAGGGCATTTGAGGTAACAGTTGCAGAGGGGTCATGCCCCTTAAAGTAGAGATCAGGTTTAGTGATTTCCCAAGAAACTCCTCGGTACCGAGGAAAATACTGTAATCAGCATTAAACAAGAGCGGATATTGTTGTCACCTCCCCTCCCCCATGGTTGTAGTGCGGCCCCCGCCGCTAACGAGCTCTAATTACTGTGCAAAGGAGAACCAGGGACTATAATGACCGACCAAAAACGTGTATTATATGCGGGGGAGGCCGCCATGTCACGTATTTACACCGCCGAGACTAGGGGAAAGAGCATTTCTTGAGACATGATGGGCTTAGATACACCAGTGCAAACAATATAGGCTTAGATACAACCGCTTGACAGACAGTATCACACATGATGGGCTTAGATATGCTGGTTCAGTAGACAGTATCACACAGGATAGGATAAGATATAGAAGGCAGTATCACACATGAGAGGATTAGATACACAGCTCAGCAGACGGTATCACACGTGATAGGATTAGATACAACCGCTTGACAGACAGTATCACACATGATGGGCTTAGATATGCTGGTTCAGTAGACAGTATCGCATATGCTAGGATAAGATATAGAAGGCAGTATCACACATGAGAGGATTAGATACACAGCTCAGCAGACAGTATCACACGTGATAGGATTAGATACACAGCTCAGCAGACAGTATCACACGGGACAGGATTAGATACACAGCTCAGACAGTGTCACACAGGATAGGATTAGATACACAGCTCAGCAGACAGTATCACACAGGATAGGATTAGATACACAGCTCAGCAGACAGTATCACACAGGATAGGATTAGATACATAGCTCAACAGACAGTATCACACAGGATAGGATTAGATACATAGCTCAGCAGACAGTATCACACAGGATAGGATTAGATACAACAGCTCAGCAGACAGTATCACACAGGATAGGATTAGATACACAGCTCAGCAGTCAGTATCACACAGGATAGGATTAGATACACAGCTCAGCAGACAGTATCACACATGATAGGCTTAGATACACAGCTCAGCAGACAGTATCACACAGGATAGGATTAGATACACGGCTCAGCAGACTGTATCACACAGGATAGGATTAGATACACAGCTCAGCAGACAGTATCACACAGGATAGGATTAGATATACAGCTCAGCAGGCAGTATCACACAGGATAGGATTAGATATACAGCTCAGCAGACAGTATCACACAGGATAGGATTAGATACACAGCTCAGCAGACAGTATCACACAGGATAGGATTAGATACACAGCTCAGCAGACAGTATCACACAGGATAGGATTAGATACACAGATCAGCAGACAGTATCACACAGGATAGGATTAGATACACAGCTCAGCAGACAGTATCACACAGGATAGGATTAGATACACAGCTCAGCAGACAGTATCACACAGGATAGGATTAGATACACAGCTCAGCAGACAGTATCACACAGGATAGGATTAGATACACAGCTCAGCAGACAGTATCACACAGGATAGGATTAGATACACAGCTCAGCAGACAGTATCACACAGGATAGGATTAGATACACGGCTCAGCAGACAGTATCACACATGATAGGATTAGATACACAGCTCAGCAGACAGTATCACACAGGATAGGATTAGATACACGGCTCAGCAGACAGTATCACACAGCCTATCTGAGAAGCCATTTTCCTGCTCCCTGATGGGCACGTCAGGAAGCTGTTCTGCGGGGGGGCAGTCGTGCCCTGTAATTCTGCGTTATTACAGTGATACACGTGACGGGTTCTGAGTGACGTTCTTTTAAGTATTTTTTTTCCTCTGCAATCAAGAAGTAGCAGAGTGGAATATGTTCTGAGGTATTACTTATTGTTTTGTCCAGCTCTGCTACATCTGCGCATGAAGAAACCGTACAAGAACAAGCTGGGCTCATAATGAGCAAGATATTACACGGAATACTTTCATCCATTAATATACAGCGCGCTGGGGGTCTCAGCGCTCAGGGGGACGTATTCAGGAAAGAGAGTATTACTGGAGAGTTCAGAGCTGCCCCCCACACGCTCCCCTCATGTGCCCCCCTGGCACACCGCGCACTTTCCCACACAAAACAAAGCGGGGCCATCATTATGAATGGACAGAGACTATTTGGCCGGGCACCAAGTCCCATCTTGTCCACTCATCCCCTATAACCTCCCCTAAAGGCTCCTCCAGCTCTCTGCCATGACATGGTTAACACCATGGGCAGCGTTCTCATAGAAAGGCCTCCTTTATCAAAACTGTCCCTGTTGCCCATAGCAACCAATCAGAACCCAGCTTTCATGTCCTAAACTGCTCTGTGGAAATGTAAGCTGAGCTCTGATTGGTTGTTATGGTCGTCAAACACAGGTTGAAAACTGTCTAATAGTCAGGCTGGATGTGCAGCCCATAGCAACCAATCAGAGCTCAGCTTACATTTCTTAAACTGCTCTGGAAAAATCTAAGCGGAGCTCTGATTGGTTGCGATGTGCAGCAAGGACAGTTTTACTGTTAGGCCCAAACTGGGTTTGGGTTTCTCACCATTTTCAAGACCTCTGCTTGCGGTCATTGAATGGGAACATTCTTATTTAGAGGTAGAGAAAGTAAGGCTGTGTTTACGGCCTCCGTATACGTTCTTTATGGGCACTGTTGCACAGACAGAGGTCATAGGGTCACTTTTTTGGCCTCCTTAGGGCTAATGTAACCCTGTGGCTATTATTCCCAGACCGTACCACCCACCAATCAGCACACGTTTTCCATCGATTATATTTCGCCGTTCGGCCATTTTTTTGAGAAGCGGGAGGACGATACGAGAATATACAGTTAACATGCCAGTTGTAAAAAAAAGCGCCATTTTTACTGATTGGAAAAACCAACGTTATAATTGGGCTTTGCTACATTCACTGCATACACCTGTCAGCCCTGGAGGACCCCTTTAAACTTTAGGGCATGTTCGCAGAATATTAGGGCCAGTTCACACAGAGTTTTTCTTTTCAAAATCAGCTCCAAATAGCGCCTCAAAATGGCCTCCCGTTTATTTCAGTGGGAAGCAGCGCTTGCTTTTTTTCCCTCATGGAAAAAAGAAGCCGCATGCGCTATCGGGGGTGGAATCCGTGCTGATTTTCCATTGAAACGAATGGGAAGCATCATAAAAAAGCTCCGTACGTGTCCGTGTATTTTTTGGGGCAGATCCACGCCAAAAACCACAAGTTAATTGGGTTTTCGGAAATTTTTCAACTGATGACCTATCCTCAGGATATAGGTCATCAGTATCTGATTGGTGGGGGTCCGACACCCGGGAAGGCAGGAGCTAATTTTAGGCAATGTGACATCGCGTTCATCGGATACGTGGCCTAGGCGCAATCCAGTCCAATTCAAGTGGATGGATCTGAGCTGCAATACCAAGCACAGCCTCTATACCGTGGACGGCGCTGTGTTTGGTAAGCAAACATCTTATCTGCGGGGGCCGTGCATCGGACCCCCACTCATCAGATTCCCGAGGATAAGTCATCAATTAAACAAAATAAAAACGGCTCAATGGTTTAAAAAAAAAAAAAAGCATCAAAAACTCTGTAATGAATTTTGTAGGTGGATTTTCCAAATCCGTCATGTGAACGTACCCTAAGGGTCCATTCACACGTCCGTAATGTATTGCGGATCCGCAATACACCCGGCCGGCACCCCCATAGAACTGCCAATTGCGGACAAGAATAGAACATGTTCTATTTTTTTCCAGAGCCGCGGACTGGAAGATCGGCGGCGCGCTCCGGAAATGCGGATGCGGACAGCACACTGTGTGCTGTCCGCATCCATTCCTGCCCCATAAAGAATGAATGGGTCCGCACCCGTTACGCAGTCTGCGGACCCATTCTGCGGACGCTAACCCTTAGACAGGATTAAAGTGCATTTTCAACAAAAACGGAAAAGAAAACTCTCCACTCTCTAAGGGGGGATTTGTGACATAGGGCTCATGCACACAATGCTGTGCGATTCTGTGGCGGATTTTACCGCCGTACGGACGGACCCTTAAGAGAGCGCCGAGAAGTTTCAAAGTTTAATCCGCCCCCTGGAAGTTTAATCTCCGTGACTACAGAATGTTAATTAAGACTCCTGGAAGATTAAGCCCTGGAAGATAGAAGCCGTGACGGACCCGGGGGCTCACGGTATATGCATCGTCTGTTATATACCCGCTATACAGCGGCGGTTATCTGAGTCACATGTCATTGAGTCGTCCTCTTCTAAGCCATTTCTTAGTCATATCAGTATCTGGGAAAGCTGAGTGATGACGGATATAGCGCAATCCTGCTCTCCCAGTCTCCTGAATGGCCTGTCTGCCTCGTTATGCAGTCATATGAAGCAGGGGAACTCGCCACTCGCTACATGCGTCAGTCGTCACCCAGCTTTCCCCGAAACAGAACTAATACATAGCTTACCCAAAAATTATGTTTTAAATTTTGGGCTACAGACAATTTTGACGTATAAAAACGTCTCGCCTTGTAGGAGGACGTTCCTATTCTCACGTGAACTTGAAAACGTCGCCAAGCGTGAAATCCGGGAGCACTTCAAAACCAGCAGTGAAGAGATACAGATGTAGCAGAGGTGGCTATATTCCTGAGCTTTGTCTTGTAGTGCCATACGACCAACTCAGCTCTGCCGCATCAGCCTTGCTTGCATTTGAAGGAGAGATCGGCTTGAAGGGCAGAGACAATATCACATCCGCGCGCTGTCCGTGCCTACCTGCTACCGCTGACTGAGCAATCCTCAGGAGGAACACGTAGTACGACAGCATCCCATAGGCGCTGCGGGCAGACATGTCGGCTGCAGGGCTCTCGGATCCTCCGGTGCGGACACTGTGACAACGCGCTGAGTTTTCTGGTCCAGCAGCTTGCAAACTCCAACCTCATTGAAACTGGCTGTGTCTTTTCAGCACCACTCAGCTCTTTTTAAGGTGGTCCTGAATGGGCAGAGCCTGAGGGACAGGTCTGGGGGCCAATCAGCTGTGGGAGCCCCGCACTCAGTGCCTGCCACTGCTTGTGACACTGCAGGACACACACTACACCGCATACTGTACCGCACACACAGCTGCTAACATTCCTTCCTTCATATTTCCACCTGAAATCCTTACCTCAAAACCTATCCAACCAGAGCGATGGCCGATTCTTGGAAAGCTGGGTGACAATGAATAGGTAAACTCCTACAGGGGTCCTCATCCTGCTTTCCCAGACTCCTAAATGACACATCTGACAGCAAAGCGAAGCTCTTGACTCGTCTTCCTCTGCCAAGTTTGTTCTATAGTCTATTCAGCCGATTCTTCATTCTATCAGTTCTGTGGGAAAGCTGGGTGACATCGACATGGGCGCCATTAAAGCTTCCAAAGGTCATCCAGCTTTTTCAGTCTCCCGGGTGGTAAATCTGCCTGGTAATGAGGTCTTACTGGCCAACATATTAGTAGTCACCCAGTCCTGAAGGGCACCTCTACTTATTTATGTGGCAGCGCAGGTCTGGAGTCTGAGAAAGCTGAACCATAGCATCCTGCTTTCCCGGGCTCCTGAATGGCATACCCAGCTAGCTGTGTGATTGTGTAAGGTGGGGGAGGGGGCTTCTGGGAAAGCTGAATGATAAGGCCCCTTTCACAGGGGCGTTGCGGGAAAAGGTGCGGGTGCGTTGCGGGAACATGCACGATTTTTCCGCGCGAGTGTAAAACATTGTAATGCGTTTTGCACGCGTGTGAGAAAAATCGTGCATGTTTGGTACCCAAACCCGAACTTCCTCACAGAAGTTCGGGCTTGGGATCGGTGTTCTGTAGATTGTATTATTTCCCCTTATAACATGGTTCTAAGGAAAAATAATAGCATTCTGAATACAGAATGCATAGTACAATAGCGCTGGAGGGGTTAAAAAAATAATAATAATGTAACTCACCTTAATCCACTTGATCGCGCAGCCGGCATCTCTTCTGTCTTCTTCTTTGCTGTGTGCAGGAAAAGGACCTGTGGTGACGTCACTCTGGTCATCACATGGTCCGTCACATGATCCATCACCATGGTAAAAGATCATGTGATGGATCATGTGTTGACCGGAGTGACGTCACCACAGGTCCTGTTCCTGCACACAGCTAAGAAGAAAGAAGTGGATTAAGGTGAGTTATATTATTTATTTATTTATTTTAACCCCTTCAGCGCTATTTTACTTAGCATTCTGTATTCAGAATGCTATTATTTTCCCTTAGAACCATGTTAAAAGGGAAAATAATAAAGATCGGGTCTCCATCTCGATCGTCTCCTAGAAACCATGCGTGAAAATCGCACTGCATCCGCACTTGCTTGCGGATGATTGCGATTTTCACGCAGCCCCATTCACTTCTATAGGGCCTGCGTTGCGTGAAAAACGCACAGTATAGAGCATGCTGCGATTTTCACGCAACGCACAAGTGATGCGTGAAAATCACCACTTATGTGAACAGCCCCATAGAAATGAATGGGTCGGGATTCAGTGCGGGTGCAATGCGTTCAACTCACGCATCGCATCCGTGCGGAATACTCGCCCGTGTGAAAGGGTCCTAAGAGAAAAGTCATGTGGACCATGTTAATAGTCACCCAGCTTTCCCGGAAGCAGAGCTTCTGACTGTGTAAGGATGCATCGGTATGTAGAAGCAAAACTGCACAACTGTGTGTGAGCGAGCCCATAGGGGCGATGTCCCACGCTGGAAAGGTCACTTACCTGTGCCCAGTGCAGGGCAGGGATCTTCAGGTTCTGCTGGCTGCTGCTTCTGACTGCTGGGATGGTGTCCAGTTATCAGACTATAGAACCCCGCCCTCTGCTGGACATCACAGGTCATCACAGGAGAAGACTGCAAGAAATACAGAAAAACACATTATAATAGATTGATTTACGGCCAATTTTCCGTGGTACAAGGTAAAATCGGCTATGGATGTCCACAGTGTATAGTGACACACCACTGACGAGGTATGATCCCATCCACTGTCAGAACTATTGGGCATAAAAGGAATACATCTTATAAAGGTCTATACAGATTACAATATGGACTGATACACTGCCTGTCCAAAAAACAAAGTCGCCACCTGGATTTAACTAAGCAAGTAGTTCTGAGCCTCCTATTGGATAATTACTGCATGGGCGATTGTCTTTCAGCTGGCGACAAGTTATTTTACCCCGACTGGTGCAATGAGTTGCTTCTCATTTCTTAAACAACCATGTGTAAAGACACATCTCGTGGTCGTGGAAAAGATGTTAGTCTGTTGGAGAAGGATCAAATCATTGGCATGCATCAAGCAGAGAAAACATCTGAGGAGATTGCGGAAACTACTAAAATTGGGTTAAGAACTGTCCAACGCATTATTAAAAACTGGAAGGATAGTGGGGACCCATCGTATTCGAGGAAGAAATGTGGCGGAAAAAAAATCCTGAATGATCGTGATCGGCGATCACTTAAACGTTTGGTGAAATCAAATGGAAGAAAAACAACAGTAGAACTCAGGGCTATGCTTAATAGTGAAAGTAATAGAACTCAGGGCTATGTTTAATAGTGAAAGTAATAGAACTCAGGGCTATGTTTAATAGTGAAAGTAATAGAACTCAGGGCTATGTTTAATAGTGAAAGTAATAGAACTCAGGGCTATGTTTAATAATGAAAGTAATAGAACTCAGGGCTATGTTTAATAGTGAAAGTAATAGAACTCAGGGCTATGTTTAATAGTGAAAGTAATAGAACTCAGGGCTATGTTTAATAGTGAAAGTAATAGAACTCAGGGCTATGTTTAATAGTGAATGTAATAGAACTCAGGGCTATGTTTAATAGTGAAAGTAATAGAACTCAGGGCTATGTTTAATAGTGAAAGTAATAGAACTCAAAGCTATGTTTAATAGTGAAAGTAATAGAACTCAGGGCTATGTTTAATAGTGAAAGTAATAGAACTCAGGGCTATGTTTAATAGTGAAAGTAATAGAACTCAGGGCTATGTTTAATAGTGAAAGTAATAGAACTCAAAGCTATGTTTAATAGTGAAAGTAATAGAACTCAGGGCTATGTTTAATAGTGAAAGTAATAGAACTCAGGGCTATGTTTAATAGTGAAAGTAATAGAACTCAGGGCTATGTTTAATAGTGAAAGTAATAGAACTCAGGGCTATGTTTAATAGTGAAAGTAATAGAACTCAAAGCTATGTTTAATAGTGAAAGTAATAGAACTCAGGGCTATGTTTAATAGTGAAAGTAATAGAACTCAGGGCTATGTTTAATAGTGAAAGTAAGAGCATTTCCACAAAGAACTCAAGGAATTGGGACTGAACAGCTGTATAGCCGTAAGGAAACCACTAATCAGTGAGGAGAACCAGAAAAAAAAGGCTTCAATTTGCTAGGGAGCATAAAGATTGGACTCTGGGGCGATGGAAGAAGGTCATGTGGTCTGATGAGTCCAGATTTACCATGATGGGCGCATCAGGGTAAGAAGAGAGGCAGATGAAGTGATGCCCCCATCCTGCCTAGTGCCTACTGTACAAGCCTGTGGGGGCAGTGCTATGATCTGGGGTTGCTGCATTTGGTCAGGTCTAGGTTCAGCTCCAAGAATGAGGTCAGCCGACTACCTGAACATACTGAAGGACCAGGTTATTCCATCAATGGGTTTGTTCTTCCCTGATGGCACAGGCATATTCCAAGATGACAATGCCAGGATTCATCGGGCTCAGATTGTGAAAGAGTGGTTCAGGGAGCACGAGACATCATTGTCACACATGGATTGGCCACCACAGAGTCCACACCTTAACCCCATTGAGAATCTTTGGGTTGTGCTGGAGAAGGCTTTGCGGTCAGACTCTACCATCATCAATGCAAGATCTTGGTGAGAAATCAACGCTGGATGGAAATAAATCTTGTGACATTGCAGAAGCTTATCGGAACAATGCCACAGCGAATGCGTGCTGTAATCAAAGCTAAAGGCGGTCCAACGAAATATTAGAGTGTGTGACCTTTTATTTTTTTTGGTGGCCACTTTTTTTTTTTGGACAGGCACAGACTGTATATATGTGATGTATGGGAGCCATTTTGTCTGGTTTTGGGCTAACTCCCAGATTTAGTATCTGGGTAGAAATGTTTGTCTTCAGTGAATAGAAAGAGAGAGATTCACGTCATTAGATGTTATATCCTACATGTTATTATGGTAAGATATAGGAAGTAAAGTATAATCATATAAGTGCATTATATATAAGTATATTCATGGGATGTATTATAAGAATTAGGTGAATTTCTTCTAAGAGTCTCAATGTGTACGTGAAAGAATTACTTCAGTCTCAGGAGACTTTTTCTTGGGATTATAAGCAAATAGTGCGTCTTCACTCTAAGACAATAGACCAAAGTATCACCAGAAATTGGTCTATCCCAATGAATAGAAAAGGGACTTTATAGTATTTGTCTTAATTAAATGGGTTTAGAAACAGAATGGACGTCTGGTGGAGTGGCATACTAAGGTGTCTGTGTGAATAGAGGGCTAATTCTTGATACACATTCTTATTTCCTTCTATTGTTAGGAAATGTTGTCCCAAAGTTTAGGGCAAAAGTCAATCTTGTTTTTCTCTCTTTTAAGAAAATATAAGAATTAGTTGTACTTATAAAATGTAATCCAATGCCATCTAGTGGTAGAGTAAATTAAGACATGTGTTGTGAAATAGGTGGGGGAGTGACAGAAGATGATGTCACTGATTATTGATTAACCTGGACCAAGGGGGATAAAAAGGCAGCATAAGCTGATAGGGGAATCATCAAAACTATGAATTAACACATGTGGAATTATATACATAACAAACAAGTGTGAAACAACTGAAAATATGTCATATTCTATGTTCTTCAAAGTAGCCACCTTTTGCTTTGATTACTGCTTTGCACACTCTTGGCATTCTCTTGATGAGCTTCAAGAGGTAGTCCTCTGAAATGGTTTTCACTTCACAGGTGTGCCCTGTCAGGTTTAATAAGTGGGATTTCTTGCCTTATAAATGGGGTTGGGACCATCAGTGGCGTTGAGGAGAAGTCAGGTGGATACACAGCTGATAGTCCTACTGAATAGACTGTTAGAATTTGTATTATGGCAAGAAAAAAGCAGCTAAGTAAAGAAAAACGAGTGGCCATCATTACTTTAAGAAATGAAGGTCAGTCAGTCAGCCGAAAAATTGGGAAAACTGTGAAAGTAAGGGCTATTTGACCATGAAGGAGAGTGATGGGGTGCTGCGCCAGATGACCTGGCCTCCACAGTCACCGGACCTGAACCCAATCGAGATAGTTTGGGGTGAGCTGGACCGCAGAGTGAAGGCAAAAGGGCCAACAAGTGCTAAGCATCTCTGGGAACTCCTTCAAGACTGTTGGAAGACCATTTCAGGGGACTACCTCTTGAAGCTCATCAAGAGAATGCCAAGAGTGTGCAAAGCAGTAATCAAAGCAAAAGGTGGCTACTTTGAAGAACCTAGAATATGACATATTTTCAGTTGTTTCACACTTGTTTGTTATGTATATAATTCCACATGTGTTAATTCATAGTTTTGATGCCTTCATAGTCATGAAAATAAAGAAAACTCTTTGAATGAGAAGGTGTGTCCAAACTTTTGGTCTGTACTGTATATATATATATATATATATATATATATATTCAATTAACCATACTTTGTGTCTAGAATCTGTCTTGGAATAAGGCTAGGCTGTAACTGCAGTATCATCCTAACTTTTCCAAATACAGGGAGATTTATAAATACTGTTGAGAGTTATCACGGTATCATCTCCAGAGTGTATGGTTGATTATATATATAGATATATATATATATATATATATATATATATATAGATAAAATGAACCATTAGGTAAACTTTTCTGTAAAGAATAAATCAAGGCAACTGGACTTACTGTAGATTTCTTGAAAACGTTTCACTCGTTCTTCCAACGAGCTTTCTCAATTCTGAGTGACTGTACAAGAATTCTCTGGGAATAAATATGTAACTGAATCAACATCTGGTAATTATACCAAGCATGGGGTCAAAAGTGTTGATTCCATTATCCTAATTGGAGTCAGTAGGTGATAAAGACTTCCCAGAAAAAGGTGTCAAGACAGCATTGTATGTGGCAGACAATATATGTCTAACCCCCCAGCCTCTATTCAAGCTTGGCTTCTCCATTTTTACGTAGATGGCCTCCTTCACACCTCATTTGTACCAATCGGCCTCCTTATCCAAAAAACGTACTTGACTGTCTTCAAAGGTGTGACCTGTTTCTTTTAGATGTAAGTCTATTGTCTGCCACATACAATGCTGTCTTGACACCTTTTTCTGGGAGGTCATTATCACCTACTGACTCCAATTAGGATAATGGAATCAACACCTTTGACCCCATGCTGGGTATAATGACCTCTGACCCCATGCTGGGTATAATTACCAGATGTTGATTCAGTTACATATTTATTCCCAGAGAATTCTTGTACAGTCACTCAGAATTGAGAAAGCTCGTTGGAAGAACGAGTGAAACGTTTTCAAGAAATCTACAGCCTTGATTTATTCTTTACAGATATACCATGAACTGGATAAATGAGAACTTTCACAGACATTAGGTAAACTTGATTTGAGTTTAATTAGATTTATCTGTCGGCTGAGAGAAATCAGGTCTAAGGCTACATACACACGACCGCAAACCGCAGATCCACAAAAAACGGAAGCCGCCCGTGTGCCTTCCAAAATTTACGGAATGGGGGGCCCATTGTAGAAATGCCTATTCTTGTCCACAAAAAGGACAAAATAGGACATGCTATATTTTTTTTGCGGGGCCACGGAAAGGAGAAACATGGAGTGTTGTCCGCATCTTTTGCGGCCCCACTGAAGTGAATGGATCCGCACTGAGCCGCAAAAAATGCGGCTCGGATGCGGACCCGAACAACGGTCGTGTGCATGAGGCCTTAACGTGATTTAGAATATATTGTAAGATTTTATCAAAATAAGGAATTGTAGGGAATACATATATATCCTTTAGGTTACCTTGGGCTTTCTTAAAAAGTTTTGCATATCATTGATGAATTTTTATAATTTTATTGTCACTGATTTTAATATTTAATTAGTTTGCACATTATTATTATCTTAAATATATATTTTGTTTACAACTGGGTTCTTTTTGTCTTCAATTCGACGCAGATCAAGAGCTCTGCTGATAGCTTGGTATTTATGTTAATAGGTTAGAATCTCCTCCTTTACCGATTCTAATTTATTCGCATAAATAATATGGACTGTTGTTAATGAGAGCAGTATAAATATTCGGACACCACTGTTATGGTACTGTAATACACTAATGATTAGCTCACTGCACGCCACTTTTGGGAGCGGAACTAATTTTGATCAAATTGCGATCACCCATCTAGTGCCATGACCTGATGGATTCCTGCTCAGATAGAAAACGGACCCGTATCTGTGGCCTCAGACTATACACTGAAATCTAGGCTTGTAACTAGAAATACCTAGACAAGATGGGGAGGAGCTAGAGTAATAGTAAAGCCATTCATAATATTAAAATCGACAGGAAGCAACTTTGCAAAAAATAGGAAAAATGTAATGTTTTGTGTCTGCTGCTCCTATGAGTCTCCATGGCAACAGACTACAAGCATACCCTTGTGTAGTCTGTTCCTGAAGTCACATGGACATCCATCTGTCTACTCCCACCTACCGAATATACAGTAATATGGGATAGTCGGAAGGGCGTATTTCCAGAGGATCTGACTACACAGAGTTTGTTTATAGTCTGTTGCCATGGAAACACAGAGGTCTGGACATGAGCTGTAGACACAAAATCTTAAGTTTTGTTTCTACCGCTCCTGTGCGTCTCTATGGCAACAGACTACAAACATACACTTGTGTAGTCTGATCCTGCAGTCACATCGACATCCATCTGTCTACTCCCACCTACCGAATATAAAGTATTATGGGATAGTTGGAAGGGCATATGACTAGTCTGTTGCCATGGAAACACAGAGGTCTGCACATGAGCTGTAGACACAAAATCTTAAGTCTTGTTTCTAACGCTCCTGTGCGTCTCTATGGCAACAGACTACAAACATACCCTTGTGTAGTCTGATCCTGCAGTCACATCGACATCCATCTGTCTACTCCCACCTACCGAATATAAAGTATTATGGGATAGTTGGAAGGGCATATGACTAGTCTGTTGCCATGGAAACACAGAGGTCTGCACATGAGCTGTAGACACAAAATCTTAAGTCTTGTTTCTAACGCTCCTGTGCGTCTCTATGGCAACAGACTACAAACATACCCTTGTGTAGTCTGATCCTGCAGTCACATCGACATCCATCTGTCTACTCCCACCTATCGAATATAAAGTATTATGGGATAGTTGGAAGGGCATGCTGCCATGGAAACACAGAGGTCTGCACATGAGCTGTAGACACGAAACAACAGGATCTGCAAAGTGGCTTCGTTTAGAGGAGGAGCCTTCTTTTTAAAGATAAAAAAGTTTCAATGAAATAGGTAGATGGAAGAGGACATGAGGTCATCACACTATCTCAGTAGTGCAGCCTCGCACATCTGGCCTGTAACTTTAAGTGGTCATATCTCAGCATAGAAGCAAGATATTTAGAAACGGTTTTCGCGTGTTTAGTGAGGGTTCCCTTCTGGTCGATCTCCTTTAAAGGGTTTCTTCGTATTGTGCTTGTACCGTGTAATATAAACATTGTCAAAAGTTGGCCGGCGAGAGAGGACGGCTGCGGAGGCGGCGTACACGGGCAGGACAAAGCTGCTTACATTGGTTTCTGTTACAGACGAGGGCATGTAAACAGTCCCAATCCCCTCACTCGGCCATGTTCCCGACAACCACACTCAGTAGCCAGATTTAGATTACGGGGTATGAGCGCTCACTGAATTGGCGCAGTAACATGGGGAAAGGGGTCGGGGAAAGTTTCCGATTTGGATTTATTAATTTCTAACCTTGCAGGTGCAGTTCTTAGTCAGTGGGGTCTTTAGGGTATATATCTTATGGCTCCCGCATGGAGCAGACACCCCGTACAGCTGGGGACAATGTTTACAAGTGTCAGGATTGATGAGGTGACAACACTTTTCTATTCAGGCAATGAGTTTAAAAGAGCAGATTACAGAGAGGTCAGTGCCCTAAAATTAGATGAGCACGTAGCATCAGCACCGAAATCCAGCACGTCCCAGTAACCTGAGAGTGGAATCCAAAGGAAAATACCTGTGACTTGTCTTTATTGTACTGGGAAATGAATATGCAGGATTGTTCTGTCGCTGGGGCTTTAGGGACTGAAGTAGCGTAGGCGGAGCTAGTGGTGGAGGCGTGGCTATCCAATGACATCACATTTGTGGGTGTGCCTGGTGACTATAAGTGATTACAGTACAGTACACATATTCAGTAACTCACAGGTGACCTTCTCTTTCTTCTCCATTTGGCCCAGACTCCCATGATGAATTCTCCTGGTGACTGCAAAGTTTACTGCCCAGACATCTTTGCTTTCTCACTTCTGCAACCATCTCCAGACTCTGTATGAACACAAATAAATTCAGACACCATTGATATCCCCATAAACAAGACAGCTATAGATCCTCCCATAACAGTTATCGCACACCACCCCAAAAACTATGACAGCTAAGTGTCAGTGTCATTATCCTGTACCCCGAGTGTCAGTATCCTGTACCCCGAGTGTCAGTGTCATTATCCTGTACCCCGAGTGTCAGTGTCATTATCCTGTACCCCCAGTGTCAGTGTCGTTATCCTGTACCCCGAGTGTCAGTGTCATTATCCTGTACCCCGAGTGTCAGTGTGTCATTATCCTGTACCCCAAGTGTCAGTGTCATTATCCTGTACCCTAAGTGTCAGTGTCATTATCCTGTACCCCGAGTGTCAGTGTCATTATCCTGTACCCCCAGTGTCAGTGTCGTTATCCTGTACCCCGAGTGTCAGTGTCATTATCCTGTACCCCCAGTGTCAGTGTCGTTATCCTGTACCCCGAGTGTCAGTGTCATTATCCTGTACCCCGAGTGTCAGTGTCATTATCCTGTACCCCGAGTGTCAGTGTCATTATCCTGTACCCCGAGTGTCAGTGTCATTATCCTGTCCCCCAAGTGTCAGTGTCATTATCCTGTACCCCGAGTGTCAGTGTCATTATCCTGTACCCCAAGTGTCAGTGTCATTATCCTGTACCCCGAGTGTCAGTGTCATCACCCTGTACCCCAAGTGTCAGTGTCATTATCCTGTACCCCAAGTGTCAGTGTCATTATCCTGTACCCCAAGTGTCGGTGTCATTATCCTGCACCCCGAGTATCAGTGTCATTATCCTGTACCCCGAGTGTCAGTGTCATTATCCTGTACCCCGAGTGTCAGTGTCATTAACCTGTACCCCCAGTGTCAGTGTCATTATCCTGTACCCCAAGTGTCAGTGTCATTATCCTGCACCCCAAGTGTCAGCGTCATTATCCTGTACCCCAAGTGTCAGTGTCATTATCCTGTCCCCCAAGTGTCAGTGTCATTATCCTGTACCCCAAGTGTCAGTGTCATTATCCTGTACCCTAAGTGTCACTGTCATTATCCTGTACCCCAAGTGTCAGTGTCATTATCCTGTACCCCGAGTGTCAGTGTCATTATCCTGTACCCCAAGTGTCAGTGTCATTATCCTGTACTCCAAGTGTCAGTGTCATTATCCTGTACCCCAAGTGTCGGTGTCATTATCCTGCACCCCCAAGTGTCAGTGTCATTATCCTGTACCCCCAGTGTCAGTGTCATTATCCTGTACCCCGAGTGTCAGTGTCATTGTCCTGTACGACAAATGCAGCAATATGAGTGATGCTGATACGAGAAGGCACTGATTATTATGAGTGACATGTGTATGTGTTTTGGCGTGACCATTTCTCGAGGGATACATTTGTGTACATCTAAGGCTACTTTCACACTAGTTTTTTTTTCGGATCCGTCATGGATCTGCAAAAACGCTTCCGTTACAATAATACAACCGCATGCATCCGTCATGAACAGATCCGGTTGTATTATGTCTTCTATAGCCATGACCAATCCGTCCCTATTGACTTACATTGTGTGCAGGGCCGGTGCAAGGATTTTTGCTGCCCTAGGCAAGATAAAAATTTACGCCCCCCCCCCCCCCCCCCTTATCAGATGATCTGCCCATATCATGTTCCACCCCTTTCTCAGTTTTTAAATTAAAAGAACTGCTATGTTTCCCTTAGGGTTAATCCAGCTTCTTGTAGCCGTCTCTTTTTGCGGAACGGAATTGCGGGCCCATACAACGTGCGGCCCCGATCCGGAACTGCGGACCCGGATCCGCAATTCCGATCCTGAAAAAAATAAAACATGTCCTATTCTTGTCCACAATAGTGCCGGCAATGTGCGGTCCGCAAAGTGCGGAACGCACATTGCCGCTGTCCGTGTTTTGTGGATCCGCAAAACACACACGGATGTGTGAATGGACCCTAAATGTGAGGTAAATTAGTTTCCAATGTAATATTAATAACTAAACAATTACATAATAAACATATTGCATTGTCTACTTACCACCAGGACAGTAAGATGATCTGCTCTCTGGCTGCAGTCTGGCTCTTGGTCTGGCTCTGGGGACTCCCTTGTCACTCTCATTATTCCCCCCCCTCTCCCTTGTCACTCATTATTTCCACCCTCCCCTCCCCACTCATTATTTCCACCCCCCTCCCCCCTCCCCACTTATTATTTCCACCCCCCCTCCCCACTCATTATTCCCCCCCTCCCCTCCCCACTTATTATTTCCACCCCCCTCGTCACTCATTATTTCCACCCCCCCTCCCCACTCATTATTTCCACCCCCTCTCCCCACTCATTATTTCCACCCCCCCTCCCCACTCATTATTTCCACCCCCCCTCCCCACTCATTATTTCCACCCCCCCTCCCCACTCATTATTTCCACCCCCCCTCCCCACTCATTATTTCCACCCTCCCCTCCCCACTCATTATTTCCACCCCCCCTTCCCCCTTGTCACTCATTATTCTCCTCCCCCTTCTCACTCATTATTCTCCCCCCCTTGTCACTCATTATCCCCCCCCCCTTGTCACTCATGATTTCCCCCCCTTGTCACTCATTATCCCCCCCCTTGTCACTCATTATTCTCCCCCCCTTGTCACTCATTATCCCCCCCCCCTTGTCACTCATTATTCCCCCCCCCCTTGTCACTCATTATTCCCCCCCCCCCTTGTCACTCATTATTCCCCCCCCCTTGTCACTCATTATTCCCCCCCTTGTCACTCATTATTCCCCCCCCTTGTCACTCATTATTCCCCCCCCCTTGTCACTCATTATTCCCCCCCCTTGTCACTCATTATCCCCCCCTTGTCACTCATTATTCCCCCCCCCTTGTCACTCATTATTCCCCCCCCCCTTGTCACTCATTATTCCCCCCCCTTGTCACTCATTATTCCCCCCCCCCTTGTCACTCATTATTCCCCCCCCCTTGTCACTCATTATTCCCCCCCCCCCTTGTCACTCATTATTCCCCCCCCCTTGTCACTCATTATCCCCCCCCCCTTGTCACTCATTATTCCCCCCCCCCTTGTCACTCATTATTCCCCCCCCCCTTGTCACTCATTATTCCCCCCCCCCTTGTCACTCATTCTACCCCCACCTCTAGTGTAGCGTGGCCGAGCTCTGTTCGGTCCGCGGTACAGGAGCATTTGTTTCCTGTACCCGGCCGGACTGACAGGAAGTGCACACTATGTGAGCACTTCCTGTCAGTCCGGCCAGGTACAGGAAACAAAAGCTCCTGTACCGCGGACCGAACAGAGCTCGGCCACGCTACATTAACAGCACAGACAGAGCAGGATTCTTTAGAGCGGCAAGCGCTCAGCCTCAGCCGCCGGCCGCCCCCAACTTATATAAGCAATTTTTTTTTTTTTTTACCGCAACGGGCGCCGGGCGCCCCCTGCTGCATGGCGCCCTAGGCGACTGCCTAAGTCGCCTTACTGGTGGCGCCGGCCCTGATTGTGTGTGCCAGGACGGATCCGTTTGGCTCAGTTTCGTCAAGCGGACAGCAAAACGCTTGAGGCAGCCTCCAGAGCGGAGGCAGCCTCCGATGACTGATCGGAGGCAAACTGATGCATTCTGAGCGGATCCTTTTCCATTCAGAATGCATTAGGGCAAAACTGATCCGTTTGGGACCTCAGTATGGCACATCCCTATTCACACAGAGCGATGTGCTGCATAAATGATCGGGTCACCCAAACGCTTTGCTCAGGAGACCAGCAGCGCATTCAGACAGGAGAATTAATTGCAATGAGCATTCGAAGGAACGTTTATTCCCACTAATTGGCCCAATCTACGGCCCATGTCAGATAGGGATCATGTACATGCCGTATTATGGTGTTAATTTGTATAAAGGTCCATGAGACCTCTACTGAAACAAATCTGACATAAATAACTTATTGGCATGCTGCATCAGATGCCAACTGTGCAAAAGTACTCTCAGTGTCCGATAGAGCTCGTGACACAGGGCATGGAAGTAAGAAATAATAAAGAGGTGCCACCTGGTGGCAGTAAACAGTAACAGCAGTGCCACATACAGGCAGTAGTAAAAAAAGACACATTCTGAAATTGGAGGGGGCTTTAAAATGCAGTTTTCAGTTTCCTCATGGCAGATAAAAAAATTATAAAGTGATCCGATCGCTTGGCGTGAATCTCCAATTTATCTTATCAGATATTCAGGATTACTTACAGTGATAGCTGCGGAGGTGGAGAGTCTTGCAGAAGACAGATGAAGATAAAATATGAATACGAAATATTGATTATTGGATGCCGGATTAAAGGATTTTTGCTGTAATGTCAGCAATAGTAACACATATTCTCCAATAACCTCTTGCTTTAATACAGGAGATCCCATCTGTAGGGATATTTAGGATGTAGTACGGTGGCCCGCTCCTTTCTGGTAGGTTATCTGGTGCTCAGGGGGAAAGGTAGGTGTCCGTAGGGTCCTGGAAGATACATAATCTCAGTGGGGAAGGTGAGCAGGTAGCAGATGTAGCCTTATGCCACTAAGCTTCGGTTGGGGTGGTGTAAAGCACGCCGTCTCGAGCAATGGAAACATCTTCTGTGGAGTGACCACGTTGCTCTACCTGGAGTCTGATGGGCAGGTCTGGGTTTGGCAAATGCTAGGAGTATGTTACCTGCCTGACTGCATTGTGCCAACTGTAAAGTTTGGTGGAGGAGAGATAATACCGTAGGTAGGGTTGTTTTTCAGTAGTCTTCCTTGGCCCCTCAGTTCCAGTGAAGGAAATACTTCAGCAGACCAAGACATTATGGATAACTCTATGCTTTCAACGTTTGAGAAGGCCCTTTTTTGGTCCAGCATGACTGTGGTCCAGTGCACAAAGCAAGCTCCATAAAGGCATGGTTGGGGAGTTTGGTGTGGAAGAACCTGACTGGCCTTGACCTCAACCCTAACCAAAATGGAAACATCTTCTGTGGAGTGACCACATTTCTCTACCTGGAGTCTCATGGGCAGGTCTGGGTTTGGCAAATGCCAGGATAATGTTACCTGCCTGACTGTATTGTGCCAACTGTAAGGTTGGTGGAAGAGAGATAACGCCGTAGGGTTGTTTTTCAGTAGTCTTCCTTGGCCCCTCAGTTCCAGTGAAGGAAATACTTCAGCAGACCAAGACATTATGGACAACTGTATGCTTTCAACGTTGGAGAAGGCCCTTTTTCAGTCCAGCATGACTGTTGTCCAGTGCACAAAGCAAGCTCCATAAAGGCATCGTTGGGGAGTTTGGTGTGGAAGAACCTGACTGGCCTTGACCTCAACCCTAACCAAAATGGAAACATCTTTTGTGGAGTGACCACGTTTCTCTACCTGGAGTCTGATGGGCAGGTCTGGGTTTGGCAAATGCCAGAAGAATGTTACCTGTCTGACTGTATTGTGCCAACTGTAAGGTTTGGCGGAGGAGAGATAACGCCGTAGGGTTGTTTTTCAGTAGTCTTCCTTGGCCCCTCAGTTCCAGTGAAGGAAATACTTCAGCAGACCAAGACATTATGGACAACTGTATGCTTTCAACGTTGGAGAAGGCCCTTTTTCAGTCCAGCATGACTGTGGTCCAGTGCACAAAGCAAGCTCCATAAAGGCATGGTTGGGGAGTTTGGTGTGGAAAAAACTGACTGGCCTTGACCTCAACCCCAACCAACACCTTTGAGAAGCTAGAACAGAGATTGCGAGACAGACCTTCTCATCCAACATCAGTGTCTGACCTCACAGATGCTTTCCTGACAGAATAGGCAATAGACACACTCCAAGGTCTTCTAGAAAGCCACCAGAGGACAGTCTTCAGATACTTCAAGCCAGCCAAGAGGGGAAATAATCTGTGAAGCTGCAAAAAGTGTTGTCTCATTTTGCCACGCGGTTCATAAATAATGGCGGATCCCTGGTTTGTCGCTTGTCCGATGCCATGGTCGCCTACCTGCAATGTGCCAGTGTAGCTAGCATATCATCACAGTAATCCCCTGTGTCGTACCCCTATCCCTCCATTATCTAATTGTGTGGACATACACAGATATGGAATCTCCCAACCTTCTGGCTTTGTGGAGATGAATTTGCTCTTAGGTAACTTTCATGTTGTCTACTGTAATCCTGAGCTATCTGCAGTGATATCAGCACATCCGATCGCTGAGCCGCAGTTTGTGAGCTCTGGAGTGTGTGTGTGTACCAGCCATGGGACTATTATACACTCTTACACATCATTATATAACTGGCACTGCGCACCGGTAAGAGATCAGCATACAGTCCGTCCATTGGCAGACGTCAGCCATGGTGGGCAGGGTGAAGTGCCGGAGCGGTGGTTGCGATTGGCAGGCACGGTCGGAGGGGCGGCCGCTCCTTCTCATTCATCTGCAGCTCCTGTGTTCAGACATGTGTTTGCCTGAGGGATTATTTACCCTGCGAGTCATTACCTCTTCCACAGCGCACCTTCTGCAGGACCCTGTGCTGCTAATATACGGCTGCGCACACCGTAATCCCATCATAGCTAGATTATGAGATGTTGTGGATTTCTGGACAGATGACATCGATCAGCCATCACATTACTGGTGACAACGGCGGCTGGGATGTACTGGGCAGCAACCAGATCTTTTAGTTAACCCTTTCCCATTTTTGTTCTTTTTTTTTTTATTTTTTAACCTCCCCTAATGCTTTTTTGCGTGACCATTTAAAATCCGAAAGAATGCACTGGAAAATCTGGGGGGGGGGGGGGGGGGGGGGGGGGGGGGAATGGGGTGGAATTGGTGAAAAAACACAATTCGGACACCGTTTTACGTGTTTCATTTTCTACAGTGTACACCGTGTGGTACAAATGACACATTACCTTTAGGGCTCGCGCACACGACGGGCACAGTTCCGTTGTCATTCCGCATCACGGATGCGGACCCATTCATTTCAATGGGTTCCGCAGATCCGGAGATGCGGAACGGAAGCACGGAACGGAACACTACGGAGTGCTTTCTGGGGTTCCGTTCCGTGCCTCAGCATCGCAAAAGGATAGATTTTTTTTGCGGAAAGGAAGGAATCGCGGACCCATTCAAGTGAATGGGTCTGCGATCCCCATGCGCTCGCCCCACGGAAGGTGCCCGTGCATTGCGGACCGCAATTTGCGGTTCACAGCACGGGCACGAGACACCAACGGTCGTGTGAACAAGCCCTTATTCGGCAGGTCAGGATGGTTATAGCTGACCAGTCCAACACCAAAATGACAATTTCGACGGTTTTTCGCTGGCCGTGGACCCTTTATGACAATCTCTGTCTGTGCCAGGCTGGATTTTATTTTATTTTATTTCATGGGATACTTTTACCTACCTTTTAAAAAACTTTTTATAAAATCCCTTTAGTTTGCTATGGGTCATCAATATCTGATCAGTGCTGTAATTACCAGCTCCGTCCACTACACAATGGATGGAGCTGTGTAGTTCTGGCACCGACTTCAAGTGTCGAAGCCACGACTGATCAGCGGTGTGCAGAGCGTTATGTCGAAGCCATGACTGATCAGCGGTGGTGCAGAGCGTCATGTCGAAGCCACGACTGATCAGCGGTGGTGCAGAGCGTCATGTCGAAGCCATGACTGATCAGCAGTGGTGCAGAGCGTCATGTCGAAGCCACGACTGATCAGCGGTGGTGCAGAGCGTCATGTCGAAGCCATGACTGATCAGCGGTGGTGCAGAGCATCATGTCGAAGCCACGACTGATCAGCGGTGGTGCAGAGCGTCATGTCGAAACCATAACTGATCAGCGGTGGTGCAGAGCGTCATGTCGAAGCCACGACTGTTCAGCGGTGGTGCAGAGCGTCATGTCGAAGCCATGACTTATCAGCGGTGGTGCAGAGCGTCATGTCGAAGCCACGACTGATCAGCGGTGGTGCAGAGCGTCATGTCGAAGCCATGACTGATCAGCGGTGGTGCAGAGCGTCATGTCGAAGCCACGACTGATCAGCGGTGGTGCAGAGCGTCATGTCGAAGCCACGACTGATCAGCGGTGGTGCAGAGCGTCATGTCGAAGCCATGACTGATCAGCGGTGGTGCAGAGCGTCATGTCGAAGCCATGACTGATCAGCGGTGGTGCAGAGCGTCATGTTGAAGCCACGACTGATCAGCGGTGGTGCAGAGCGTCATGTCGAAGCCACGACTGATCAGCGGTGGTGCAGAGCGTCATGTCGAAGCCACGACTGATCAGCAGTGGTGCAGAGCGTCATGTCGAAGCCACGACTGATCAGCGGTGTGCAGAGCGTCATGTCGAAGCCACGACTGATCAGTGGTGGTGCAGAGCGTCATGTCGAAGCCACGACTGATCAGTGGTGGTGCAGAGCGTCATGTCGAAGCCACGACTGATCAGCGGTGTGCAGAGCGTCATGTCGAAGCCACGACTGATCAGCGGTGGTGCAGAGCGTCATGTCGAAGCCAAGACTGATCAGCGGTGGTGCAGAGCGTCATGTCGAAGCCACGACTGATCAGCGGTGGTGCAGAGCGTCATGTCGAAGCCACGACTGATCAGCGGTGGTGCAGAGCGTCATGTCGAAGCCACGACTGATCAGCGGTGGTGCAGAGCGTCATGTCGAAGCCACGACTGATCAGCGGTGTGCAGAGCGTCATGTCGAAGCCATGACTGATCAGCGGTGGTGCAGAGCGTCATGTCGAAGCCACGACTGATCAGCGGTGGTGCAGAGCGTCATGTCGAAGCCACGACTGATCAGCGGTGGTGCAGAGCGTCATGTCGAAGCCAGGACTGATCAGCGGTGGTGCAGAGCGTCATGTCGAAGCCACAACTGATCAGCGGGGGTGCAGAGCGTCATGTCGAAGCCACGACTGATCAGCGGTGGTGCAGAGCGTCATGTCGAAGCCACGACTGATCAGCGGTGGTGCAGAGCGTCATGTCGAAGCCACGACTGATCATCGGTGGTGCAGAGCGTCATGTCGAAGCCACGACTGATCAGCGGTGTGCAGAGCGTCATGTCGAAGCCACGACTGATCAGCGGTGGTGCAGAGCGTCATGTCGAAGCCATGACTGATCAGCGGTGGTGCAGAGCGTCATGTCAAAGCCACGACTGATCAGCGGTGGTGCAGAGCGTCATGTCGAAGCCACGACTGATCAGCGGTGGTGCAGAGCGCCATGTCGAAGCCATGACTGATCAGCAGTGGTGCAGAGCGTCATGTCGAAGCCACGACTGATCAGCGGTGGTGCAGAGCGTCATGTCGAAGCCATGACTGATCAGCGGTGGTACAGAGCATCATGTCGAAGCCACGACTGATCAGCGGTGGTGCAGAGCGTCATGTCGAAACCATAACTGATCAGCGGTGGTGCAGAGCGTCATGTCGAAGCCACGACTGTTCAGCGGTGGTGCAGAGCGTCATGTCGAAGCCATGACGTATCAGCGGTGTGCAGAGCGTCATGTCGAAGCCACGACTGATCAGCGGTGGTGCAGAGCGTCATGTCGAAGCCATGACTGATCAGCGGTGGTGCAGAGCGTCATGTCGAAGCCACGACTGATCAGCGGTGGTGCAGAGCGTCATGTCGAAGCCACGACTGATCAGCGGTGGTGCAGAGCGTCATGTCGAAGCCACGACTGATCAGCGGTGGTGCAGAGCATCATGTCGAAGCCACGACTGATCAGCGGTGGTGCAGAGCGTCATGTCGAAGCCACGACTGATCAGCGGTGGTGCAGAGCGTCATGTCGAAGCCACGACTGATCAGCGGTGGTGCAGAGCGTCATGTCGAAGCCACGACTGATCAGCGGTGGTGCAGAGCGTCATGTCGAAGCCACGACTGATCATCGGTGGTGCAGAGCGTCATGTCGAAGCCACGACTGATCAGCGGTGGTGAAAAGCGTCATGTCGAAGCCATGACTGATCAGCGGTGGTGCAGAGCATCAGACGCCCACTGATCAGATATTGATGGCCTATCCTGAGGGTATATGGTATCGAGAGTTCCTGAAATTTCTTCTCTCCTAGATAATACCACTCACAGGTGATAATGGAATATTGCAAATTGGAAGGAACCACAGCAACTCCACCATGAACGTAACACCACATACCGCGGGGTCGTAGGGTGCTGAGGTGCACAATGAATCAGAGCCGCCAATGGTCTTCTAACTGCAGAATCCAAACCTCTTCCGGCATTAACATCAGCACAAAAATGGGTTACCATGCAAGCCTTGTATCACCAAGCATTAGATGGAGTGGAGGAAACGTCTTCTTCTCTATCTGGTGGTCTGATGGACGAGTCTAGGTTTGTCGAAAGCCAGAAGAACATTGCCTGACTTATTCGGTGGAGGAGCGATAATGCTATGGTGGTGTTCTTCACCAGGACATTTAGAACAATCGCATGCTTCCAACTTTGTGGGAACAGTTTGGAGAAGGCCCTTTTTTGGTCCAGCATGACTGGGGGAGGCAAGGTTGGGGGAGTTTGGTGTGGAAGAACTTGACTGGCCCTGACCTCAACCCCATCCAACACATTTGGGTTGAACTAGAACGTAGATTGTGAGCCAGGCCTTCTCAGTAAAAGGAGCTGCAGGAAAGTTGTTCCGCCAATTCCTGGCACCGATGTGTGTCGTGCGTCATAAACAATTTTTTTTTTTCTTCCATTTGCTCGCAGTCGAATAAATTGAGGTCTTTGACCCAATTAAAAAGAATGAAATGACAAGACGGCACAAAGGAGCGTCCCCCATCTCTGCCGGCTCCTGACTTCATTTTGATAACAAACCATATAATAAAAAGGACTCGTTACCGACCTCGTGAAGGGAAGATCGTAGAAAAAAAATGGAAACAAAATTGCTGCTCCTTGCTTATTACGCCTAACAAAAAAAACATTATAAAAGGTGATCAAACTGGCTCCTATGAAAACTACAAATACCCAGCAAAAAAACCCTAAAAAACGCCCCGAGGATGGAAAAATAAATCCGTTCTGGGTCTTTAAAGTCCATCTGTCAGCAGGTTTGTACCTATGAAACTGGCTGACCTAATGCTGGCAGCTGAAACATCTGTGTCGGTCCCATGTTCATATGTGCCCATATTTCTGAGAAAAATGAAGTTTTAATATATGCAAATGAGCCTCTAGGAGCAATGGGGGCGTTACCATTACACCTAGAGACTCCGCTCTCTCTACAACAGCTGCGCCCTCTGCACTTTGACAGGACCAGGTGTGACGATGTTTTTACTGTCTGGTCCTGTCAATCAAAGTGCAGAGGGTGCGGCAGTTGCAGAGAGTAATGGCAACGCCCCCGTTGCTCCTAGAGGCTCATTTACATATATTAAAGCATCATTTTTCTCAGAAATACGGGCACATAGGAACACGGGACCAACACAGATGTCTTCAGCTGCCGGCATTAGGTCAGCCAGTTTCATAGGTACAAACCTGCCCTTTAAAATGTGGCGCGGCAAAAAGAAATTATTTTGCAAAAAGAGTAAAAGAAATATGATAAAACTGTAAAAAATAAAGGTGTTCTGTTTTTTTATAGTGCGTGTTGACCCCTTGCCCCCCAAAAAAATGACAGAACTGCTGGACGTCTGGAGTTTAAAAATGGCACCCACTTGGAAGAGGAACAGACACCCGGATCTTACGTCTGCGATTGGGGATAATGCCGATCAAGAACATTTTACCCCACAGATGCCATGATCAATTCTGACCATGGCATCTGAGGTGGCTTTTGGGCTTGTAAGGTTGGTGAATTCCGGCAGTCGGTTCCGTTGCCGGAACTGCCTGCCGGATCCGGAAATCCGTATGCAAATGGCTAGCATGTTTCCGGATCCGGATGCGTCTGACAAATGCATTGCAATACCGAATCTGTCTCTCCCGTGTCATCCGGAAAAACGGATCCGGTATTTATCTTTTTCACAGATTTAAAGGTCTGCGCATGCGCAGCCCGGGAAACCCGGATCCGTTTTTTTTCCGGAACACATGGTACCAGATCCGGCATTAATACATTTCAAATGGAAATTAATGCCAGATCCGGTAAGTGAGTCCCTATGACGGAACTCTATACCGCAAAACTTTAACGCTAGTGTGAAAGTACCCTAAAAGATAAAAAAAAAAAAACATTAAAAAAATAGAATAAAAAGTGATCAAAAAGTCATACATACCCCAAGATGATATAAATAAAAAAGTAAAGAACGCGTGCTAGCGGCGATAGTAAATGATGCCAATAGAAAGTACAACTTGTCCTACAAAACACAAGCCCTCATACGGCTATGTGAGTGGAAAAATAAAAACGTTATGGCTTTGAGAAGGCGAAAGGCAAAAACGGACAATGGCCAGGTTAACCCTTTCCTGCCTTGTGCGGTAGTGCTCTCACTGCTGAGCTTGGCAGTTTAACCCCTTAGATATTTACCATGGCATTTTAGGGGTTAGAGAGAGAGGCGGCTCCCCCTCCTACCCCATCAGCCCCTCCAACAATGCGATCTTGGTGAGCTGAGGGGTTGCTATGGTAGCCAGGAGGACCCTGACAATGGCCCCCAGGCCTGCCATGTACCTGCCTGTAGGATTACAGTATTGCAGTGTATTATATCCACACTGCAACTAAGGCCTCATGCACACGAACGTATATTCTTTCCGTGTCCGTTCCGGGTTTTTTTGCGCACCGTATACAGAGCCATTCATTTCAATCGGTCCGCAAAAAAAACGGAAGCTACTCTGTGTGCATTCTGTTTCTGTATGTCCGTTCCGCAAAAAAATAGAACATGTCCTATTATTGTCCGCATTACGGACAAGGATAGTACCGTTCTATTAGGGGCCGAAATACGGAATGCACACGGAAGTCATCTGTATTTTTTGCGGATCCGTTTTTTTGCGGACCGCAAAATACATACGGTTGTGTGCATGAGGCCTAAGGGACAGACGAAGAAGGGGATTTATCAAAAGTGGTGAAAAGGAAAACTGGCTGAGTTGTAGTGCAGCGCGGGCCGGAAGTAGACCAGGGTTTTTTTTTTTTTTAACATCTGATCCGAGCCTGATGGGGGGGCTGATCCGAGCCTGATGGGGGGGGGCTAATCCGAGCCTGATGGGGGGGCTGATCCGAGCCTGATGGGGGGGCTGATCTGAGGCTGATGGGGGGCTGATCTGAGGCTGATGGGGGGGCTGATCCGAGCCTGATGGGGGGCTGATCTGAGGCTGATGGGGGGGCTGATCCGAGCCTGATGGGGGGGTTAATCCGAGTCTGATGGGGGGGCTGATCCGAGCCTGATGGGGGGGCTGATCCGAGCCTGATGGGGGGGGGCTAATCCGAGCCTGATGGGGGGGCTGATCCGAGCCTGATGGGGGGGCTGATCTGAGGCTGATGGGGGGCTGATCTGAGGCTGATGGGGGGGGCTGATCCGAGCCTGATGGGGGGCTGATCTGAGGCTGATGGGGGGGCTGATCCGAGCCTGATGGGGGGGTTAATCCGAGTCTGATGGGGGGGCTGATCCGAGCCTGATGGGGGGGCTGATCTGAGGCTGATGGGGGGGCTGATCCGAGCCTGATGGGGGGCTGATCTGAGGCTGATGGGGGGGCTGATCCGAGGCTGATGGGGGGGCTAATCCGAGCCTGATGGGGGGGCTGATCCGAGCCTGATGGGGGGGCTGATCCGAGCCTGATGGGGGGGGCTGATCCGAGGCTGATGGGGGGGCTGATCCGAGGCTGATGGGGGGGCTAATCCGAGCCTAATGGGGGGGCTGATCCAAGCCTGATGGGGGGGCTGATCCGAGCCTGATGGGGGGGGGCTGATCCGAGCCTGATGGGGGGGCTGATCCGAGCCTGATGGGGGGGCTGATCCGAGGCTGATGGGGGGCGCTGATCCGAGCCTGATGGGGGGGCTGATCCGAGCCTGATGGGGGGGCTGATCCGAGCCTGATGGGGGGGCTGATCCGAGCCTGATGGGGGGGCTGATCCAAGCCTGATGGGGGGGCTGATTTGAGGCTGATGGGGGGGCTAATCCGAGCCTGATGGGGGGGCTGATCCGAGCCTGATGGGGGGGCTGATCCGAGCCTGATGGGGGGGGGCTGATCCGAGCCTGAAGGAGCTTGGGGGTCTGATGAAAAATATTTTTTTCTTATTTTATTCCTACAAATCCTAGGTGCGTCTTATAGTCCAAAAAATATGGTATGGGTTTAGTTCCCCTTTAAAAAATAAAGAAATCTATAAAGATACGCTAATGCTGTAAGTGCGCTCACCTGCATAATAAGGTTAACGTTGTATAATATAGATTTTCAGGGTTATCTGACTCCTTGTAAATGATGGATCCGTCATCAGCATCTGATCAGTCACGTGAATGGGGCTGAGCTGTGAATGGGCCGCAGCGCTCGGTGCCTTCTCAAACGCCCGGATGTCGGAGCCCCACCAATCAGATACCGGTGACCTATCCTCTGCATAAGAATAGGATAACTGTCCTATGTCCAATAATCCAGCATAGTTGATAATTCGGTGTCCTATATAGATTACCTTCCCCACGTCTGGTCAGGGTTCCACCCTCCTGCGGCCGAGATTACGCCCTGATGGGAACACGGACAAGAAATAATAATCAGATTAGAAATTAGAATTTTAATAATTCTCTCATTTTGCACCTGTCATTCCACGTGGTCTCCTCCATTACCATCCAGAGCCCCCCCAAACCCCCCTATGTCACCCAATTGGCCTGTTTTGGCCTTTATCACACGGCCAGGGCGTCTAGCGGAACTAAAATGGCTGTGGTTCGGGTAATGCCTCTGTTATATACCCCCCTCAAGTGATCATGTATAGACATGAAGGGGTTAATCGGAGCCCACTACAAATTGACATTCACCGACTTAAAATCCGCCCCAGGAGGGGTCAAGATTTTTGACGAGACGCGAGGAAACGCTCGCGTCGCGGAAATTGTTAAATTTGCTGCGCAATTTCTGTCAGAAAGCCGAGGCGCTTTCAGTGGTGGATTTGCAGCTCAAAAACCACAGGTGCGGAGCCCATTTGCCTTTATACATCTCTCTGTGCCCGTCCAATAATCCAGAAAATGGGATTATTAATAATTTACCACACGAAACCCT
Source organism: Bufo bufo (assembly GCF_905171765.1). Classification (NCBI taxonomy): domain Eukaryota; kingdom Metazoa; phylum Chordata; class Amphibia; order Anura; family Bufonidae; genus Bufo; species Bufo bufo. Next base: position 92,891,894 of record NC_053399.1, read on the forward strand.
AAAATTCTAGCAACTTCCATATTGTTGTCCCCCCCCCTTTTTATTTTTCACATGGTAAAGTCCATCCCCCCTATTATACGCACAGCTTTATCAATGAGCCCCTCTCACACATCTGCTGTGTGCACGTTATAAACCACCGCCAACAGCGTTCTCCGCCCACTAGATAAGCCCATCCAATCGCCTTCTTCCTCCCCGCCCCATCGCCCCGCCCATCACATTGCATCCAGGCAGCACCACTACTCCTCTCCCAGTCCACATGTAGGGGCGGGCTGTCGTGCGCTAGCTTTAGACCAATCAGGACACACCGTCAACTCTTTCACCCGCCCCCTTCGACTGTAGCCAATCCGAGGGCTGGGATGCGAGTGTTCCGGCAGAGGAGGGAGGTTAGCGTTAGCCAATGGGGAGGCGGACACGGGCGCACAGGGGGATACACGTGATGGCATACACGTGTTTGTATGTATGTGTTCGCCTGGAGAGAGACAATCCGCTGTCTCCAGAGACATCCAGTGAGGGGAGTGAGACAGCTGCATCTTGGAATAGGAGCTAAAGGTATCGCTGCCTGCAAAGTGCTAACACTTCGAGAGTGCACCTGGAAGCCAGAGACATCTACTATATACCGAGACCGATATCTCTATAGACTGCCTGATTTCTGTTGAGACCAGAGAGTGTGTGTGTGACATCAGCCCTTCCTGCTGCAGACGATCGCTCTTCCGTCCAAAGAGAGACCTTCATGCTGCAGTTTCTGATCGGAGACGGCCAAGACAGCCGCAGACTGGGAAGGAGACCGTCACATGAGAGGCAGCCCAAAACCCTGACGGGCAGAGCAAAGAGCGCACGAGACGGTCCGCGGGAGAGAGCGGCCGCAGAGGTGAGAAGGAACATTCCATCCCCCCCTCCCCTCACATGTGGTCTCGTCCTGTGCTGCAATCGGGAGTTGGAGGGTTAATACTGCAGCGGGGATTAGGAGCCACCAAATGGTTAATGCCACCACCAACAAGCGGCTGCTGTTGACGGATCTTGTTGTGGTTTTATTTGTATTCTTATTACTTGTCTGTTTCCGGGAAAGCTGGGTGGGTTTTCTAGTAGACCATCTTGGTGGTCGCCTCCTCCTCGGGGGCAGTGATCTCCTACCTGAGACAGTCAATGATTTTGGGAGGGGTTGTAATGCTCCTATACATCTCTTCACAAAGAGGTTCTGCAGCAGCTGGAGTGCCCCTTTAAAGTACATTGCACGATTGGCACGTTGTCGAAGCGGATGGACCGTCCTCCGGTGTCTTCCCTTAGAGTTGTGCGGTGGTTCCTCCTGATAATGTATGAAATGAATTCCCATGTGAGTGGTACCCCTTGTCGGAGGGGCGTGGCCCCGGCCCGGCCTGGCGCTGATTGGATGCGGGGAGGCGCCGAGGAGTGGCACAGTACTAGTTGAAATAAAAGATTCTCCAGGATTGTGCATTACTAAAGAAGAGCGGTGTATCCCAGCAGAGAGGTGGACGTCCGCTAGATCCCGTTGAGTCCAGCAGATTGATGGGCATCTGGTAGACTTCCAGCTGAGAGGTGGGCATCTGGTGGATTTTGGCAAGGAGGTGGGAGTCGGGTAGTACCCATTGGTTCCAACAGATTGATGGGAGATTTCCAGCAGAGAGGTGGGCTTCTTGTAGACTTCTAGCTGAGTGGTGGGCATCTGGTAGACTTCTAGCTGAGTGGTGGGCATCTGGTAGACTTCTAGCTGAGTGGTGGGCATCTGGTAGATTTCCAGCTGAGAGGTGGGCATCCAGTAAATCCCGTTGATTCCAGCAGAGAGATGGGCATCTGGTAGATTTTCAGCTGAGAGGTGGACATCTGGTAGGGTTCCTGTAGATCCCATTGATTCCTGCAAGAAGTGGGCGTCTGGTAGATTTTGGCAGGGAGGTGGGAGTCGGGTAGTTCCCATTGATTCCAGCAGATTGATGGGCATCTGGTAGATTTCCAGCTGAGAGGTGGGCATCCAGTAGATCCTGTTGATACTAGCTGAGATGTGGGCATCTGGTAGATTTTCAGCTGAGAGGTGGACATCTGGTAGGGTTCCTGCAAGAGGTGGTCGTCTGGTAGATCCCATTTGATTCCTGCAAGAGGTGGGCATCTGGTAGATTTTTGGGAGAGAGATGGGCATCTGGTAGAGTTCCAGCATATAGGTGGGTGTTCAATCCCATTGATTCCAGCAGATAGGTGGGCGTCTGGTAGATTCCGGCAGAAAAGTGGGCATCCTATAGATTCAAGTAGAGAGTTGTGCGTCTGGTAGCCCACATGGATTCTGGCATAAAGTTGGGCATCTGATAGATTCAGGCAGAGAATTGGGCATCTGGTCGATCCCATTGATTCTGGCAGAGTGGTGGGCGTCTGGTAGATTTTGGCAGAAGTGGGTGTTTGGTAGAGGTCATTAGTTCCAGTAACGAGTGGGGTGTCTCTAGACTAAAACTGAGTACTAGACCTCATCATTAAATGGGTTCTCGGGCTGTTTCTACTTGGTTTCACCAGTGAGTAAATGCTACCTTGCTGTGCCCATATTACCCCTGGCAGTGCCCACCCAATACCACACAGACATGTCAGTTATTGCAGTGCAGTTAATTCCAGTGACCTCTGTCTCATTCCCCTCGCCATCCGGACCACCATGACAGCTTCTCCTTGTGCCATGCCAAACCTCTTTTGCCCCTTTTCTAGCCCCCTTCCCACCGCTACGTAAACTCGCCATCCCTAGTGCCTCAAGCAGTCATACCGCCCCATCTGTGCTCCCTCTACAGTAATGCCCCCCCCCCCCCCCCCCACTCAGTCGTAATGTGCCCCCAAATAGTAGTTATGTCTTTCAAAAACGCTGCACAACAGCTGTTCACATGAAGATCAGCCATGGACAGCGACGGCGCTGATTCTGGAAGAACGTAGCCGTGACTTTCTAATCCTCCATACCCCTTAAAGGGGTTTTCCTAAAAATGGCGTCCATGTCAGTGGAGCCTGCCACGAACCCGTTGTCGCTACAATAGTTTCTGCTCCATCCGACTTTTCCACGTTCAGCCTCGTTGGCTGCGGGGGAAGGTCGCGCGGCCGCCTCTAAGGGGATTTGGGATCAGCCTTCCAGCCACAGCAGGGATTTCCACGCCTGTTATAACGAGCCGTCTGGTGACCACGTGGCAGCTGATCCACAGGTCTGGGTGTTACATCGGACCTGACAAATGGTGGTTCAGCAGCTGACGCGTTTCACCTCAGTGGCGCTGTAGTGGTAGTCTAGTAAAAACCCGGCGGCGCATACATAAACCCTCTCTGTATGGATTTGAAGCCAGGACCTTCCACTGCCCCCCGGGGGGCGGACAGAGGAAAAATTCACTTCTGTGCATTTTGCTGCATGCTTAGACCACTCGGGAGCCTAAATATGGCGGGTGACCCCCCCCCAGCATCCATGTAATAACGGACGTTTTAGTAGTCACCTAGATTTTGCCAGGACACATACAATTAAGAAACTTGTAACAGGATGGCGAGGATGACTGTAGGTGATAATTAAATATGTTCTGTACACTAGAGAACATTTCTATTCTTAAGCTATTTGTCATTGGGGGCGGGGCTATGACAACTTTTTTTTTTTTTTTTTTTTTTGGGAACGGTTGTGGCTTTAGGCGTTGCGGTTTAAACATGAGAAAATATGCCACGGCCTTTAGGGACTCCTACATTCTTAGTGCAGTCGCCCCTTTGTGTACTGAAGTGGAGTTCCCCTTTAATTAAGCAGTAGGTGCCTGTTCTTTGTATCCGCTGTGCCATTCGTGTACATGAGCCATTGTTTTTGCGCAGCCAGGTTGGCGTTGCCACTTTTTGTCTTCCCTCCGCTTGTCTTGGCACACGCTCAGGGAACAGCATGTTCTAGGTTGATTACATATTTGTTGTCCTTTGTGCACACGTTGCGCAGCCAGGGCGGTTGCAAAATCCCGTGCTTCGCTGATTGGTCCCTGTGCTCCTCACTGCCCCCTCCTGTTGGGATGTGGAACATCAATCTCACTTTCTGCTCCAGTAATGCGATTGCTGTTGAGTAACACCCGACACGTGTTGGCGCTCTGTACATTGCTTCAGCATGGTGTCACCTCGCCAGGAGTGACAAATGTTCCAGCGCCAAGCAGTGCCCTTTGGTTCAGACCTTGCAGAATGAATCAGACATTTCATGTGATCAAGGAATTGGAGATTACAAAAATCTAACTTCCACTTACAGAGGAACGCCACTTGGTATTACTTCACCCAGGGATGACCTAACATAACATCATTTCTTCGGGTCGTCTACTCAGAGCAGTGAGACGGCCTTAAATAGAGCGGTGGTGTGCATGCATGACCACCGATCCACGCACTCCTCTGGGACTGCCGAGGACGCATAGCTGTCTCCGCGCACCCCCCATTGTTGTGATTGGTGAGGGTCCCACAGCAATTTAAAAACAGTTGGCTCACCTCAGACATTGGTGGCATTACGTTAGAATACGCCACCAATGTCTAATAGGTGCAGGCCCCACCTCTAGGACCTCTCTGATCCTCACATTGGGACCCCTGAAGTAAACAAAAATGCTCTACTTGGCCATTTGCGGAACCGCAGTGTGCTCTTGTTCACTTTAGGGGGCCCATTCTAGAGATAAGTGCAGGTCCCACCTGGTGGCATGTCCTAGCGATATGCCACCAATGTCTTGAGGTGACACAACCCATTTTAAGTTGGTAATGGGAACCCGTTTAAGATGGGTGTGCACCTTAGATAGCTTTGGCCAACAGATATTCCTCCCATCCAACCCATGGCCAAATGTGCATGTGTTCTCAAAAGGAGACTGCTTTTGGCGGTGGCTAATCTCCTGAGAGAAAAGGGATTTGGGCATGTTGAAAGTCAAGATGACTATCCTTCTTTCCATTGGGGAGGGTCTCGTGAATCAATTGTAGATCTAACAGTTTCCCTTGTGTCCCCCTCTAGACAGCAGATTCATACATGGAAGACACAGATTCCTCCGACTTCTTGTCTTCTGGCGACTCGGTTGGTTCAGAAAGACCTTCCACCACCACCACCACCGAGCAAGAAGGACGCAAGTATGTGGACTTCGACGTGTTTCTCGCCGATCCCATGGAGGAAAGCAGCAGCAAAACGGAAGATGACTATGAGAACTCTAACGTGATCCCAAACTCGCGGCTGACCAGTGCGGACCACCCGGTCTTGATCCGCCTGGAGAACGAGTATCAAGCCAGGAGGACCTTCTGGCACCGACGTTCAAGGCAGCATCACCTTTACCATGGAGACATAGAAGGAAGGACATCATGTACCGAACAGAGCCATCTGACTAATGGTGAGTCACACCTGAAACAGAACAAGCAATCGAAGAACTTTGTGTTGCAAGAGGACAAAAAGTTGGAAGCTCCTCATGGACTCAAAAGACAAAGGAAAGGCGAGATGTCCCCGCCCCCAAGTTGGTGGAACGATGAGAAGTTGAACCTGAAAGTATCTGAAGGAGACCGGATATTTGCTCAGAAGGTACTTGTCATAAATCTTGTGTTTGACCCATAAATCCTTGGGCCTCAATCCACAATGACCATTGTGATGGCAATTTTGAAGATGTTAAAGGGGTTTTCCAATGTTTAGAACATGCCCCTCATATAGATTATACTTACCCTGGCACCCGCGTCACTCCTGATCCCCGCACGCTGGCCGCTGCATAGTGCGATGCTAGGGAGACTCATCCTGTCTCGGCCTGCTCCGCGCGACGGGGAGATGCAGGGTGCTGGTGCGGGGATCAGAAGCGACGCAGATGCCAGGGTGTATAATCCATATGAGGGGCCTGGGCATTGGGGGACATGTTTTAAACATAGGATAACCCCTTTAATAGTGCCGCCATCAGTGTCCTTGGGGTACAGAGCAATAACATACTGACACCTGGGGTACAAACCAACTTACGGGAGAGTAGGATGACTAGCGATATGGCCACCATTACAGCTTTCACCCAGCTTTCCCAGGCCACTGACAGGCAAATATCCTTGTATCTGAAGCCTAACTTTTTATTTTTACTTTTTTCAGTGCCGCGAACTTCAAGGTTTTATCAAGCCGCTGACGGAACTTCTGAATGGACTGAAACGGGGAAGATATGATCGAGGTAATAACCCTAATAGTTGGAACCCCCAGCCAGACAATGATTTACTCCCCCCGTGGGTGGTTGGTGGTGTCTGTATGTAAAGAGTGAGTCATGGCCCCGCGAAATCCTAGCCAGTGGAAGTGAGAGGTTTCAGCAGAACAGAGTATTTCAGGAGAGGAGTGTACTGATGATGTAAGGAGCAGTGACCTGTCCACCCATGTGGTGAGGACAGGACCTGCAGGTGATGGGGCCAGTGTCGTGATGTGAGGAAGGGAAGTGGAGACTAGTGGCAGATTTCACAGCAGCACAGAGTATATCAGGAGAGAAGTGCGCTGATCTTGTAATTAACATAGTGGGGGCTGGATGTATGTAAAAGGGCGTGTCAAGGTAGCTTACAGACTGAAAGTGGGTGGTGTGGGGGTCTGATCCCACCTTGGCATGTCCAGCCCCCTGCACGTCTAGTACGGGCATAGAGGACACAAACAGGACTACTAATCAGAATTCATTACTTTTATGACAGCCTTCAGAGAGTGCTAATGATATCTGACCTAGTTCTTCTTGTCCTGATCTTGGTGACCCATTTCTACTCCTCCGGTTGCATCCAGAGCCGCACCCAGAATTTTGCATGATTCCTGTTGGCAGCAGCGCGGCGTTAGGCTTGGCGCCAAGTTGGCACTTCCCTTGTCTGATGGCAGGGTGAAGATAAAATTCTTTTTCCATGGACAGTCTGCAGTTTGAATGCAGCTTTGAATGCAACTGGAGTATAATAGGTGATCTCAAAAGGAACGCAGGATAAATCTGTACTACCAGAATACAAATTGTACAGCGGAAAGGCAGATAAACCTCCCAGTTGTCCTCTGACCATATGTGTCCGTCCCCGGGTCCATCGCTGGCTGTGTGTTGGTGTATGTGTGGACATGCCGGGCAAGATTTGATAGTAATCAGTTCTCCTTCTTCTGCCAGGACTGAGCAGTTTCCAGCAGAGTGTCGCCATGGATCGCATACAGCGGATCGTTGGAGTTCTTCAAAAGCCGGAGATGGGGTAAGCGGGTTATGGGGTCCTCACTACCCCCCCATTATATACTGACTACCCACCATTATATATACACCACCTCCTCACTACCCACCATTATATACACACCACCTCCTCACTACCCACCATTATATACGCACCACCTCCTCACTACCCACCATTATATTCTCACTCCCCCCCCCCCCCCCCATTATATACTCGCCACCTCCTCACTACCCCCCATTATATACACACCACCTCCTCACTACCCCCCCCATTATATACACACTACCCCCCCATTATATACACACCACCTCCTCACTACCCCCCCATTATATACACACCACCTCCTCACTACCCACCATTATATTCTCACTACCCCCCCTTATATTCTCACTACCCCCCCCCATTATATACTCGCCACCTCCTCACTACCCCCCCATTATATACACACCACCTCCTCACTACCCCCCTCATTATATACGCACCACTTCCTTACTATCCTCATTATATACGCACCGCCTCCTCACTACCCACCATTATATACACACCACCTCCTCCTCCTCTTTATTCCACCTACTCTCTATCAAACTCAGGTTGTAACTCCCATGTTGTTGCTTTCCAGAGAGCGGTACCTGGGCACACTTCTACAGGTGGAAATGATGTTGAAGATTTGGTTCCCTAAGGTCACCAGCTCCCAGTCCTCCTTTTCATCTTCATCCTCAGACTTCGATATGGATGAACCCAGATATAAAATGGCCAAGGTAACGACCCTTACTAGCACTTGCCGCTCTTTGTTTCTTCTGTCCCTGCTTGAAGTAGTCGCTGATTTTCCTCTTTCCCCATGCAGCATCCAGACATCTCCTACACAGAGAAGAAAAATTGCCAAACAGTGCCAACACCAAGCAGCCGCTCAATGAATAGTCCACCTGACCATCCACCCCAGGCCCCGCTGCACTCTGATTGTGCCTGTTGCAAAGAAAGGGCTCCGGTTTTGGTCCAGTGGCCCAATATGAACCTGACATGGATGCACACAGCTCCCATCTGTAATCCACCCATTAGCCAGGTCGACATGCATCACCTGAAGCGAGCCATAGGCCAGGAGTTGTTTGGACCCAATGCCCCCAGTTGTGGCATCATCTTCGTTGTGCAGAACAATCAGCCATCATCACAGTCTCATCCCGTTAACGTGTCGGAGGCTGAAAAGCCCATCGCACCTACAAGCTTCAGATGGGAGAACCGAGAGGAACTTCCTCTCCGCAGCCAAAGTGCTCCGGCCATCGCCCCACCTGCCAACACACAAAATCTGAAGGCCTGCAAGGCCCATTCACATTCCCTGCCCCTGATACCAACATGTACTCATAGACCAGAAGGAGACAATACTTAAACTCGACCTTAAGGGGTCTCCCAGTCTAGAAGAACACTCTTCACCCAAATATGATCCAAACCACCCCGTTTTGGATCCGACAAATGACCCCCTACGCTTCAAGGCGAAGGGGAACATTACAAGAAAACAAAAAGTTGGATGTGTCGTGGTTGTCTTTTTCTTGTTTTCGAGGAACTCCATGAAGTTCATGAAGTTTTCCCGGTTTTCCTGAGACATTGGGGTGGGGAACTGGGCATGCTGATAAAAATATGGTGTCTTATTTCACATAAACGGCAATATTTCAGAACCTTTGAGGGTCTGAAGCTTTCACAAAATGTCGGACTGCACCTCCTGGACTGAGATGCCAATGGTTGGGTCTCCTACATCTCAATACTTACAGGTCAACCCTCCTATGGACATGTCCCAAACCCACATAGGGTCACCCACTTCTGGGCAGGGTTCACATAAGCCCCAGCCATTTTCAGGCCAGGATTGTCTATGAAAATCCTGGGAAATTTGAGACTGTTGGCATCTCCACCACTGCTCTCTCCTTACAAGCCTCACGATCAGTGTTGCGTTACATGTTAAAACTTGGCACCCTCTCTTTTATGGAATCTGGGCAGAGCTTAAATGCCCCTAAGTTGCCAACAAAAATGTTGGTATTTATGTGGTCTTCAGAAGATTACGTGTAAACTGAAGTCCAAATAGGACGTGGAGTAGTTGACCATAGCAACCAGATAAAAATGCAGCCACTATGGGTATCTTCTCCACTCCACTGTAGGCATAATAGGGGATTGAAAGGCGGAGGGCTCATGTGCAAATATGGGGCTGGTTTATGGAATCTGTCTAAAAGAAAAACTGTCTTTGCTGCCCATAGCAACCGGTCAGAGCGCAGCTTTCATTTTACCACAGCAGGTTAAGAAACTAAAGGTGTGCTCTGATTGGTCCAAGCTCAGGTAAAGTGAAAGCTGCTCTCTGATTGCTGCCAATAACAACCAATCGGAGCAGAGCTTTCGTTTTACCTCAGCTCAGTTTGCTATTACTGGCCAGAGCAACCAATCAGAGCACAGCTTTCATTTTACCAGAGCAGGTTAAGACACAAAAGCTGCTCTCTGATTGCTGCCAGTAACAACCAATCAGAGCAGAGCTTTCGTTTTACCTCAGCTCAGTTTGCTATTACTGGCCAGAGCAACCAATTGGAGCGCAGCTTTTGTGCTCTGGAAAAATGAAAGCTGTGCTGTGATTTGTTGCAATTTCTGTTTTCATAAAACTGCCCCTAAATTTTATGGTTTTATTGTGTATATATATGCATACTAATATTTCTTATTACTTGGGAGATTGCGAACCCAAACAATATGAAGAGGAATCCATAACTTTAAAGGGATATGCACTAAACGGGGGAAGATTTGCCCAAACTGTCTATAGCAACCAATCATAGCGCAGCTTTCAGTTTATCCAAGTTGGTTGCTCTGAGCAGCAAATACTTTTTTATTTTTTATTAAAAAAATCTGATTACTACTGCCGCCTGAGATGGCATGATATGAATGCAGCCAAGCAGCTGCCCCCCACAGTCAGCACAGCACCAATCCAAGGTTGTCAGCCCTGTCTGACAGCCTGGTTGCTAGGCAACCAGTCTTTTGATTGGATTTTTCAGCCCTAGCAACCAGTCTGAATGAGATTTGCCTAGCAGCAGCTTATACTGCCCCCTGATGTATGGTATTTGAAGAAATCAGACAGGCTTGTGGTATTTTGCTGCTGATGCGGAGTTGCGTTCTTGCACGACTATTCATTTCTGGTCGGGGTCTTTTTTTTTTGTTTTGTTTTTTTCTTAAAATTGAGGCAAGTACCTCTATGCACTAAGAAGGTCTATGCAGTTTATACATAGGAGGCGGACAGAAATAAAAACCTGTGACTATGCCAGGAAGACTGTATATCGGTGTCTTCTCCTGCTTGCCAGATGGTTCAGGCGCTTTGTGCAAGAGTTTAGGAATAACCACAGCAGCACAGAGTCTTTCAGGAGAGGCGGGTGCCAGTCTAATGACCCATCCAACTGATGGGATGCTGTTACTTGGGACAAGGCTGCCGGAAACGAGGAGTGGGAGGTCACAGAGACAATGGAAGGAGCTGTGGGCGGGGGTCTCACAGCAGCACAGAGTATTGCTGGACTTGGGGGGGGGGGGGGGGGAGCCGCGGAATAACAGCAAGTTCTCCACTTGTTTCTCAGCGAGGTCTTTTTTTGTTTTACCATTATTTTGTAAAAATGAAAATAAATTTTGTATTTAAATCCATGTGAAATCTCTGTGTCTGTGTGGTATGGGGGGGAGGGGATTATTAAAGGGGCGTTCGTCCTGCAGCGTGTTATCCCGCTGTCACAAAGCCTCAGCTGTGAAAAGTATTGGTTTGTACAGTCCTGATTAAAAGTTTAAGACCACTTGAAAAATGGCCAAAAATCCTATGTAGCATGGCTGGATCCTAACAAGGTTCCAAGTGGAGCTTCAACATGCAACAAGAAGAAATGGGAGGGAGACAAAACATTTTTTGAGCATTCAATTTAATGAAAACCACGAATAAACTGAAACAGGCTGTTTTTCAGCTGATCACAAGTTTAGGACCACACCTCCAAAAAAAAACTAAACCCCCCCCAAAACAGAAATCCAACTTCCAAACATGAACTCAGTAATGAGTAGCTCCGCCGTTATTGTTTCGGCATGTGCTTGATGCAAGCGTTTCCATGAGGTGAGTGGGAACATTTCTCCAGGTGGTGAAGACGGCCGCACGAAGGCCATCTACTGTCTGGAACTGTCGTCCATTTTTGTAAACTTCCCTTGCCATCCATCCCCAAAGGTTCCCAATTGGATTTAGATCAGGGGAACACGCAGGATGGGCCAAAAGAGTGATGTTATTCTCCTGGAAGAAGTCCCTTGTCCTGCGGGCATTGTGTACTGTAGCGTTGTCCTGTCGAAAAACCCAGTCGTTACCACACAGACGAGGCCCTCAGTCATGAGGAATGCTCTCTGCAACATCTGGACATAGCCAGCGGCCGTTTGACGCCCCTGCACTTCCTGAAGCTCCATTGTTCCACTGAAGGAAAAAGCCCCCCAGACCATTATGGCGCCCCCTCCACTGTGGGGCGTAGAAAACATCTCAGGTGGGATCTGCTTGTCATGCCAGTAACATTGGAAACCATCAGGACCATCAAGGTTACATTTTTTCTCATCAGAGAATAAAACTTTCTTCCACCTTTGAATGTCCCATGTTTGGTGCTCTCTTGCAAAGTCCAAACGAGCAGTTCTGTGGCGTTCAAGGAGACGAGGTCTTTGAAGACGTTTTTTGTTTTTGAAGCCCTTCAGTCTCAGATGCCGTCTGATGGTTATGGGGCTGCAGTCTGCACCAGTAAGGGCCTTAATTTGGGTCGAGGATCGTCCAGTGTCTTGACGGACAGCCAATTGGATCCCCCAGCTCAGTGCTGGTGAAATTTTTTTGGGTCTTCCACTTTACTTTTTTGTTCCATAACCCTCAGGATCATTTAAGAAATTCCAAATGACTGTCTTACTGCGTCCCACCTCAGCAGCGATGGCGCGCTGTGAGAGACCCTGCTTATGCAGTTCAACAACCCGACCACCTTCAAAAAGGGAGTTTTCTTGCCTTTGCCATCACGACGTGTGACTATCTGACAGAAAATGACAATGAATCCACATCTTTGCACAGATTTGGCCTTTTAAAGGCATGTGGTCCTAAAATTTGATCAGCTGAAAAACAGCCTGTTTCAGTTTATTCGTTATTTTCATTAAATTGAATGCTCAAAAAATGTTTTCTCACTCCCATTTCTTCTTGTTGCATGTTGAAGCTCCACTTGGAACCTTGTTAAGATCCAGCCAGTTTCCAGCCTACACAAGAATGGTTCTGTTCACTGACTGCAAGTAGAGATCTTTAAAATAGTGAGAAACAGCAGCACTGTATGGTAGAAGAATGCAGATCCGTCAGTTCTGGTAATTTCCGTATGGCTGTCCTCCCTGAACCTGGGATTTGGGCGATGTGCCCAATAGACCGGTGTCCTCTCGTACAGCGCCAAGTGTTTTTACAGTGCAGGTTGGCACAGCCTGTAGGACAGCCACGTGCGGAGTCAGAACATAATGTAACGACTGAAGGTACAACAGGCGTGGCTGATGGCTCTACAGTACTTTCCTGTTCCATGTGAGACGAGAAGAACACTGTTAACCCCAGGGCATCCATGCCTAATGGTGACATAACAGCGGGGGAGGGGCTGCTGAACACAGACAGATGGGAAAACTGTAAATGACGTTTCCTCTTTCTTCATATATATTACAGTCATAATTCAGATAATCCAGAAGGTTTCGTAATCCAGCGCTATGATCATGCAGGGCTGGCTGCTATGGGCTCTACCCTTAAGTGACTTACCTGCAGACTGTCACTGGCAGCAGTGAGAGGGGGGGGGGGGAATGGAGAGCGGGGGAGCTAGGCCGGGGACCAGGAATGAGAGGGGGGAAATGGAGAGCGGGGGAGCTAGGCCGGGGACCAGGAATGAGGGGTGGAGCTATGCTGGGGGGCCAAGAATGAGAGGGGGGACCACAAATGAGAGCTAGGCCGGGGACCAGGAATGAGAGGGGGGATACAAATGAGAGATGGAGCTATGCTGGGGGCCAAGAATGAGAGGGAGAGCAAGGTGGGGGACCAGGAATAAGAGGGGGGACCACAAATGAGAGGTGGAGCTATGCTGGGGGCCAAGAATGAGATAGGGAGCCAGGTGGGTACCAGGAATGAGAGGGGGGGGGGGGGGACCACAAATAAGAGGTGGAGCTATGCTGGGGGCCGAGAATGAGATAGGGAGCCAGGAATAATTAGAGACATTCTTAGGACCAGGATTGAGAGGGAGAATCATGTTAGGGACCAGGAATGAGAGGGGGAACCATAATGGCACCACAAATGAGAGGTGTAGCTATGCTGGGGGACAAGAATGAGATAGGGAGCCAGGTGGAGGACCAGGAATAAGAGGAAGAGAGCCAATCTTAAGACCAGGATTGAGAGAGAGAATCAAGTTGCGGATCAAGAATGAGGGGAGGGGGGGGGGGCATAATGGGCACCGAAAAATAAGAGGTGGAGCTATGCAAGGGGACCAGGATTGAGGGGGGGGGGGGCATGCTGGGGACTAGGAATGAGAGAGAGAGAGACAAGCTTTGGACCAGAATGGGGGGTGGGGGCCATGTTGGGGACTAGGAATGAGAGAAAAAGCCAAGCTTAGGACCAGAATGGGGGTCATACTGGAGACCATTAATGAGAGGTGGAGCTATGGTGGCCAAGAATGAGGGGGGGAGCCAGGTGGGGACCAAAAATAAAATAAGGAGCCATGCTGGAGACTAATATCGGAGTAATCAGAAGAGACCAATTATATATTCGTACCCCTTTCTGAAAAGAACCAGATTACTGCCCCCTAGTGGCCAATCCTATCCTCAATCACAAATGCCTTACCTATGAAATTATAGTTTATGAAAAACTCCTCAACTTTCAAATACTTTTTGTTTCAACTCCTCACCATGTTCAAAACCTCTGCTTGTTGTCAGTGTTTTATTTTTGGAACCTCCAAATAACTGTGCCAAACCAAGCCACATCCTGCATGTAAACCCAGCCTTAGGGCTTGTTCACACGAACGTTTTTTTACTTTCCGTATACGGACCGTTTTTTGCGTTCTGTATACGGGCCGTTTTTTGCATTCCGTATACAGAACCATTCATTTCAATGGTTCCGCCAAAAACAAACAAATGTATTCCGTTTCCGTTTTTCTGTTCCGTTGAAAGATAGAACATGTCCTATTATTGCCCGCAAATCGCATTCCGTATCTCCATTCAAGTCAATTGGTTCGCAAAATAAAAAGAAACACATACGGAATGTACTCCGTATGTCTTCCGTAGCCGATCCGTTTTTGCGGAACCATCTATTGAAAATGTTATGCCCAGCCTAATTTTTTTAATGTAATTACTGTATACTTTATATGCCATACGGAAAAAACGGAACCGGAAAAAACACTACTGAAAAAACTGATCCGTTAAAAACGACCCGCAAAACACTGAAAAAGCCATACCGTCGTGTGAACAAGCCCTTAATCTGAGGCATAGTCTGCCTCTTGGTCACATGACTTCAATTATTAATCTGATTAAAATTTCACTAATCCAGACTTTTTGATAATCTGGAAACCACATAATAAAACCTCCTGACAGCATTTTTCGTAGGGCACAGCCAGATAGTTCGGAACATTGCAATAGGCAAAGCAGAGGGTACGGTTTGGCAGATCTGATAGGACTGTATTTAATATATTTTAAACATTTTTAGTGATTTTTGTTGCATTTCATGGTTTTTAGTATTTGGCTGCATGCAATACCTACATCCCACCTGCAGATGTCACCATTTACATTAACTTCCTGTAGAAATTTCTCCTAGGTCTCAGTAGAAACCAATGGAAACAGTGACACCTACAGTCCATAGAGTGAAATAGCATTGAAATAAAAAAAAACTCTTGAAAGCACCTCAATATGTGTTCTAGTTTGGGGCACAAGCCCTTTATGGACAGGATAAGGGAAAATGTACAGGTTTTCTTACATTGTGGATCACAAAAATACAAAACTGTATTTTTTTACAAAGTTGTAAGCAATATGTGACCGGCTTTTTATTTATAAAACATTATTCATATTCTTAAAAGTGCTTGTAGATAAAAAACAGATTAAATGTGCTTGCTTGAAGATTAGTGAGGAAAATATATACTTATGTATAGTCAGTGGCGTAGCTATATAGGTTACGATTACACCTGGGCCTGAGGTTCCTCTGGACCTACATGTAATAATGGGGGTGGGGGAGCGTGGTACAGATTGGGTCCTGGGACCTTCCACCAATACCTTCCACATACCTTCAATTACCCTAGAATACTACAATGAACACAGAGTTCTGGTTCATTTTGGATGTCATATAGGAGAACCAAACCCATGATCCATAGATTAAGCTTTAAAGCGTTTTTGTGGTGGGTACCAAATCTGGACAGAACCCATTAGGCCGAGGTTGAACCCACCATGATCTACATCATGAGTTCTCCATCATACACCTCAGTAATCCTTTCAGGTAACCCAGATGTCTTCAGATTTCTCTCAAGCTTCTACCACCTTCTGTGATGGACCAGTCAAAGCTAGATGTTTCTGCAACAAGACTTTTTGGCTTCAGTGTCTTGAGCTTGAGTAGCAGAAGTATCATTAGATAAGACCACAGTGTTTTCTTTTGGTTCACCTCCTTTGCTCTTCAGAACCCTCGTGTAGATGTCTAGGAGATAAGAAGGTCAGATGTGTAAGCCATTAGTAGGCATACATGAATACCTATATGTCTTCAGACCCCCTAGTGAATGGTGGTTCAGTTAGTCTTTCTACATGTGTGATATCTAGAATCTGCGGTTGATCTCAACATCTTCACCTAAGCTGCAGAAGTAGACCTCACGACAGGACGAGACACTCACCCCTAAGAATGGTTTCGAAGGCCAGTTCAACGTTGGTGGAGTCGAGAGCTGAAGTCTCCATAAATAACAATCCATTACTGTCTGTTGGGAAGAAGAACCAAAGACGGCATGAGGGATTTCTCTAAGGAAACTTAATGGTACATGATGCTGTTGGGATTATAAGGTCCCATAGTTTAGTTAAATGCAAAAAACATGATGGAAGTGGGCGCCTTAGAGGTGGAGCGTCATCCTCGTGAATGGACCTCATGGATGCGATTTCATATATGTTAATTGTAATGGGACAACCCATGTGGAGACCCTATTGATAAGTCCTAAATGTCCACATGGGAATACTCCTTTGACCCCTTAAAGGGAACCTGTCACCAGTTTTATGGTGTCCTAACTAAGGGCAACATAATTAAGTGATTGATTCTCTTAGCACAATGCTGGGTCACTTTCTTTAATTGACCCAGTCAATCTTGTATTGAAAAGCTCCAGCTGATAATGATGAGTCCTGAATATTCATGAGCTCCTTACTCTCCCCGCCCACCTGCTGCTGAATGACTGGACTTATTACTGAGAATTGCTCACTTCTTATGTTGGCCTGCCATCTGGTGGCCAAAAAAAAAAATTGCAGTTTGAATGTTCTCAGCCTCTTCAGCGAGGCTGAGCGCATTCAAACCAATTACCGGCATCCCCATTGGCCACAGGTTTTTGAACAATTAGATGCCGTGATCTCACTTGATCAAAGCATCTAAAGCAGGGGCGTAGCTATAGGGGAGGCAGCTGCTTTGGGGCCCTGACCCAGAAGGGGCCCATCCAGGAGGAGGAGGACTAAAAGATTTTGTCAGGGCCCCCTCAACAGTATTACACAATGAAATTATATACAGTGGCAGTATAAACGAACAGCTGCCGGGCCTGGTCTGAGAGAGCGATCTTTACCAGCCACAGGAATGGGGGTGGCATGAAATTAAGGGGTTGCGAAAAAATTACTGGGGGAGGGGGACCACATTTAAAAATTTGCTGTAGGGCCCAGTCATTTCTAGCTATGCCACTGATCTAAAACCTTTAATTACCACGATCGGCATTGTTGCCGGTCGCGGTAATTAGCCGCAGGTCTCTGCTGTTTGCGCAAGGGTTAATATTGAATACAATGTAGTTGAAAGCTGGGAAAAAAATTCCAAATGGGGTGAAAATTGGGAAAAAAATAATAATTATGCAGTAGTTTTGTGGGTTTAATTTTTACTGCATTCCTGATGGGATAAAACTGACCTGTTCTCTTCATTCTCCAGGTCAGTACGATTACAGAGATACCACATTTATATTGTTTTATGGGTTTTGTTTTTACAGTGTTCCCTATGAGATAAAACTGATCTGTTCTCTTCATTCTCCGGGTCAGTACGATTACAGCGATACCACATTTATATAGTTTTATGGGTTTTGTTTTTACAGTGTTCTCTATGAGATAAAACTGACCTGTTCTCTTCTTTCTCCAAGTCAGTACGATTACAGAGATACCACATTTATATAGTTTTATGGGTTTCGTTTTTACGGCGCTCTCTATGACATAAAACTGATCTGTTCCCTTCATTCTCCGGGTCAGTACGATTACAGTGATACCACACTTATATAGTTTATGGGTGGTGTTTTTACGGCGTTCTCTATGAGATAAAACGGACCTGTTCCCTTCATTCTCCGGGTCAGTACGATTACAGAGATACCACATTTATATAGTTTTATGGGTTTTGTTTTTACAATGTTCCCTATGAGATAAAACTGACCTGTTCCCTTCATTCTCCGGGTCAGTACGATTACAGTGATACCACATTTATATAGTTTTATGGGTTTTGTTTTTTACTAAGTTCTCTATGAGATAAAACTGACCGGTTCTCTTCATTCTCCAGGTCAGTACGATTACAGAGATACCACATTTATATAGTTTTATAGGTTTTGTTTTCACGGCGTTCCCTATGAGGTAAAACGGACCTGTTCTCTTCATTCTCCGGGTCAGTACGATTACAGAGATACCATATTTATATAGTTTTATGGGTTTTGTTTTTACAGTGTTCCCTATGAGATAAAACGGACCTGTTCTCTTCATTCTCCGGGTCAGTACGATTACAGAGATACCACATTTATATAGTTTTATAGGTTTTGTTTTTACAGTGTTCCCTATGAGATATAATTTTCTTGTTCTCTTCATTCTTCAGGTCAGTACGATTACAGAGATACCACATTTATATAGTTTTATGGGTTTTGTTTTTACAATGTTCTCTATGAGATAAAACTGACCTGTTCTCTTCATTCTCCGGGTCAGTACGATTACAGAGTTACCACATTTATATAGTTTTATGGGTTTTGTTTGTACGGCGTTCTCTATGAGATAAAACTGTCCTGTTCCCTTCATTCTCCGGGTCAGTACGATTACAGCGATACCACATTTATATAGTTTTATAGGTTTTGTTTTCACGGCGTTCCCTATGAGGTAAAACGGACCTGTTCTCTTCATTCTCCGGGTCAGTACGATTACAGAGATACCACATTTATATATTTTTTTTCTTGTGTTTTAATACCAAAAAAAAAGGCTTCCATAGGAACTATTGCTGCTGTAGCCTCGGACCCTTCAGAGGGGCTGAGGCTACCACAATAAATGAACGGCTACCCCGATTGCCGAATGGAGGAGACGCCCATACGCATTAGATGGGTTCAGCCAGTATTTACCTAACGTGTATGGGCACCTCACTAAGAATACACATGGCGCCCCCCAGTGGTGTAACTCACCTGCATACATCTTGGCCTCCTCTGTGGGCACCTCCCGAGCCTCGTCTTTCAGGTCAGACTTGTTTCCCACCATCATGACGATGATACTGGCCTCCGCGTGGTCATACAGCTCCTTCAGCCACCGGTCCACACTTTCGTATGACTGCTGCTTGGTGATGTCATACACCAGCAGAGCGCCAACAGCCCCCCTGTAATACCTAAAGGAGGACAAACAGAAATTTTAGGGAGGTGTTAGTGGGAGTCACAATGTAATCTGTCGCAGGAATACATATGTCCCAAAAAAACAAACTTTTCCTTTTAGCCCTGCCCACCCCAGAAACTTACGCGGACGTAATCGCTCTATAACGCTCCAGTCCGGCCGTGTCCCAGATCTGAGCCTTCACCAAGTGACCGTCCAGGGTCAGGGTCCGGGTAGAGAACTCCACGCCTATGGTGGTACGGCTGTCATGGTTAAACTCATTCCGGGTGAACCTGGACAACAGGTTGGTTTTACCCACCCCGGACTCTCCAATCAAAACCACTGCGGGGAAGAAAAAAACGGGTGAAAAACTGAAGAAACCTGCAGGTAGTTCTATATGAGGCCAGCAGATGGCGCCACTGAGGTATAATATAGAATCCAGAAAGACATGGCTGCTGTGCTCCAGAAACAGCGCCACATCTCTCCACAGGATGAGTCTGGTATTGCAGCTAAACATGACTGAAGTGAACAGGGAAGAGATGCAACAAGTGCAGCGCTGTTTTGTATTATGTATCACACATGGCAGGATTAGATACACAGCTCAGCAGACAGTATCACACATGGCAGGATTAGATACACAGCTCAGCAGACAGTATCACACAGGATAGGATTAGATACACAGCTCAGCAGACAGTATCACACAGGATAGGATTAGATACACAGCTCAGCAGACTATCACACAGGATAGGATTAGATACACAGCTCAGCAGACAGTATCACAGGATAGGATTAGATACACAGCTCAGCAGACAGTATCACACAGGACAGGATTAGATACACAGCTCAGCAGACAGTATCACACAGGATAGGATTAGATACACAGCTCAGCAGACAGTATCACACAGGATAGGATTAGATACACAGCTCAGTAGTCAGTATCACACAGGACAGGATTAGATACACAGCTCAGCAGACAGTATCACACAGGATAGGATTAGATACAGAGCTCAGCAGGCAGTATCACACAGGATAGGATTAGATACACAGCTCAGCAGACAGTATCACACAGGATAGGATTAGATACACAGCTCAGCAGACTGTATCACACAGGATAGGATTAGATACACAGCTCAGCAGGCAGTATCACACAGGATAGGATTAGATACACAGCTCAGCAGACAGTATCACACAGGATAGGATTAGATACACAGCTCAGCAGACAGTATCACACAGGATAGGATTAGATACAGCAGACAGTATCACACAGGATAGGATTAGATACACAGCTCAGCAGACAGTATCACACAGGAAAGGATTAGATACACAGCTCAGCAGACAGTATCACACAGGATAGGATTAGATACACAGCTCAGCAGACAGTATCACACAGGATAGGATTAGATACACAGCTCAGCAGACAGTATCACACAGGATAGGATTAGATACACAGCTCAGCAGACAGTATCACACATAGGATTAGATACACTGTCTCAGCAGACAGTATCACACAGGACAGGATTAGATACACAGCTCAGCAGACAGTATCACACAGGATAGGATTAGATACACAGCTCAGCAGACAGTATCACACAGGATAGGATTAGATACACAGCTCAGCAGTCAGTATCACACAGGATAGGATTAGATACACAGCTCAGCAGACTGTATCACACAGGATAGGATTAGATACACCGCTCAGCAGACAATATCACACAGGATAGGATTAGATACACAGCTCAGCAGACAGTATCACACATGGCAGGATTAGATACACAGCTCAGCAGGCAGTATCACACAGAATAGGATTAGATACACAGCTCAGCAGACAGTATCACACAGGATAGGATTAGATACACAGCTCAGCAGACAGTATCACACAGGATAGGATTAGATACACGGCTCAGCAGACAGTATCACACAGGATAGGATTAGATACACAGCTCAGCGGACAGTATCACACAGGATAGGATTAGATACACAGCTCAGCAGACAGTATCACACAGGAGAGGATTAGATACACAGCTCAGCAGACAGTATCACACAGGATAGGATTAGATACACAGCTCAGCAGACAGTATCACACAGGATAGGATTAGATACACTGCTCAGCAGACAGTATCACACAGGATAGGATTAGATACACAGCTCAGCAGACAGTATCACACAGGATAGGATTAGATACACAGCTCAGCAGACAGTATCACACAGGATAGGATTAGATACACAGCTCAGCAGTCAGTATCACACAGGATAGGATTAGATACACGGCTCAGCAGACAGTATCACACAGGATAGGATTAGATACACAGCTCAGCAGACAGTATCACACAGGATAGGATTAGATACACTGCTCAGCAGACAGTATCACACAGGATAGGATTAGATACACAGCTCAGCAGACAGTATCACACAGGATAGGATTAGATACACAGCTCAGCAGTCAGTATCACACAGGATAGGATTAGATACACAGCTCAGCAGGCAGTATCACACAGGATAGGATTAGATACACAGCTCAGCAGACAGTATCACACAGGATAGGATTAGATACACAGCTCAGCAGACAGTATCACACAGGATAGGATTAGATACACAGCTCAGCAGACAGTATCACACAGGATAGGATTAGATACACCGCTCAGCAGTCAGTATCACACAGGATAGGATTAGATACACAGCTCAGCAGACAGTATCACACAGGATAGGATTAGATACACAGCTCAGCAGTCAATATCACACAGGATAGGATTAGATACACAGCTCAGCAGACAGTATCACACAGGATAGGATTAGATACACAGCTCAGCAGTCAGTATCACACAGGATAGGATTAGATACACAGCTCAGCAGACAGTATCACACAGGAGAGGATTAGATACACAGCTCAGCAGACAGTATCACACAGGATAGGATTAGATACACAGCTCAGCAGACAGTATCACACAGGATAGGATTAGATACACTGCTCAGCAGACAGTATCACACAGGATAGGATTAGATACACAGCTCAGCAGACAGTATCACACAGGATAGGATTAGATACACAGCTCAGCAGACAGTATCACACAGGATAGGATTAGATACACAGCTCAGCAGTCAGTATCACACAGGATAGGATTAGATACACGGCTCAGCAGACAGTATCACACAGGATAGGATTAGATACACAACTCAGCAGACAGTATCACACAGGATAGGATTAGATACACTGCTCAGCAGACAGTATCACACAGGATAGGATTAGATACACAGCTCAGCAGACAGTATCACACAGGATAGGATTAGATACACAGCTCAGCAGTCAGTATCACACAGGATAGGATTAGATACACAGCTCAGCAGGCAGTATCACACAGGATAGGATTAGATACACAGCTCAGCAGACAGTATCACACAGGATAGGATTAGATACACAGCTCAGCAGACAGTATCACACAGGATAGGATTAGATACACAGCTCAGCAGACAGTATCACACAGGATAGGATTAGATACACCGCTCAGCAGTCAGTATCACACAGGATAGGATTAGATACACAGCTCAGCAGACAGTATCACACAGGATAGGATTAGATACACAGCTCAGCAGTCAATATCACACAGGATAGGATTAGATACACAGCTCAGCAGACAGTATCACACAGGATAGGATTAGATACACAGCTCAGCAGACGGTATCACACAGGATAGGATTAGATACACGGCTCAGCAGACAGTATCACACAGGATAGGATTAGATACACAGCTCAGCAGACAGTATCACACAGGATAGGATTAGATACACAGCTCAGCAGCCGGAATCACACAGGATAGGATTAGATACACAGCTCAGCAGACAGTATCACACAGGACAGGATTAGATACACAGCTCAGCAGTCAGTATCACACAGGATAGGATTAGATACACAGCTCAGCAGACAGTATCACACAGGATAGGATTAGATACACCGCTCAGCAGTCAGTATCACACAGGATAGGATTAGATACACAGCTCAGCAGACAGTATCACACAGGATAGGATTAGATACACAGCTCAGCAGTCAATATCACACAGGATAGGATTAGATACACAGCTCAGCAGACAGTATCACACAGGATAGGATTAGATACACAGCTCAGCAGACAGTATCACACAGGATAGGATTAGATACACAGCTCAGCAGTCAGTATCACACAGGATAGGATTAGATACACAGCTCAGCAGGCAGTATCACACAGGATAGGATTAGATACACAGCTCAGCAGACAGTATCACACAGGATAGGATTAGATACACAGCTCAGCAGACAGTATCACACAGGATAGGATTAGATACACAGCTCAGCAGACAGTATCACACAGGATAGGATTAGATACACCGCTCAGCAGTCAGTATCACACAGGATAGGATTAGATACACAGCTCAGCAGACAGTATCACACAGGATAGGATTAGATACACAGCTCAGCAGTCAATATCACACAGGATAGGATTAGATACACAGCTCAGCAGACAGTATCACACAGGATAGGATTAGATACACAGCTCAGCGGACAGTATCACACAGGATAGGATTAGATACACAGCTCAGCAGACAGTATCACACAGGAGAGGATTAGATACACAGCTCAGCAGACAGTATCACACAGGATAGGATTAGATACACAGCTCAGCAGACAGTATCACACAGGATAGGATTAGATACACAGCTCAGCGGACAGTATCACACAGGATAGGATTAGATACACAGCTCAGCAGTCAGTATCACACAGGATAGGATTAGATACACGGCTCAGCAGACAGTATCACACAGGATAGGATTAGATACACAACTCAGCAGACAGTATCACACAGGATAGGATTAGATACACTGCTCAGCAGACAGTATCACACAGGATAGGATTAGATACACAGCTCAGCAGACAGTATCACACAGGATAGGATTAGATACACAGCTCAGCAGTCAGTATCACACAGGATAGGATTAGATACACAGCTCAGCAGGCAGTATCACACAGGATAGGATTAGATACACAGCTCAGCAGACAGTATCACACAGGATAGGATTAGATACACAGCTCAGCAGACAGTATCACACAGGATAGGATTAGATACACAGCTCAGCAGACAGTATCACACAGGATAGGATTAGATACACCGCTCAGCAGTCAGTATCACACAGGATAGGATTAGATACACAGCTCAGCAGACAGTATCACACAGGATAGGATTAGATACACAGCTCAGCAGTCAATATCACACAGGATAGGATTAGATACACAGCTCAGCAGACAGTATCACACAGGATAGGATTAGATACACAGCTCAGCAGACGGTATCACACAGGATAGGATTAGATACACGGCTCAGCAGACAGTATCACACAGGATAGGATTAGATACACAGCTCAGCAGACAGTATCACACAGGATAGGATTAGATACACAGCTCAGCAGCCGGTATCACACAGGATAGGATTAGATACACAGCTCAGCAGACAGTATCACACAGGACAGGATTAGATACACAGCTCAGCAGTCAGTATCACACAGGATAGGATTAGATACACAGCTCAGCAGACAGTATCACACAGGATAGGATTAGATACACCGCTCAGCAGTCAGTATCACACAGGATAGGATTAGATACACAGCTCAGCAGACAGTATCACACAGGATAGGATTAGATACACAGCTCAGCAGTCAATATCACACAGGATAGGATTAGATACACAGCTCAGCAGACAGTATCACACAGGATAGGATTAGATACACAGCTCAGCAGACAGTATCACACAGGATAGGATTAGATACACAGCTCAGCAGACAGTATCACACAGGATAGGATTAGATACACAGCTCAGCAGACTGTATCACACAGGATAGGATTAGATACACCGCTCAGCAGTCAGTATCACACAGGATAGGATTAGATACACAGCTCAGCAGACGGTATCACACAGGATAGGATTAGATACACAGCTCAGCAGACAGTATCACACAGGATAGGATTAGATACACAGCTCAGCAGACAGTATTACACAGGATAGGATTAGATGCACAGCTCAGCAGACAGTATCACACAGGATAGGATTAGATACACAGCTCAGCAGACGGTATCACACAGGATAGGATTAGATACACGGCTCAGCAGACAGTATCACACAGGATAGGATTAGATACACAGCTCAGCAGACTGTATCACACAGGATAGGATTAGATACATCAGCTCTGCAGGCTGTATCACACAGGATAGGATTAGATACACAGCTCAGCAGTCAGTATCACACAGGATAGGATTAGATACACAGCTCAGCAGACAGTATCACACATGATAGGCTTAGATACACAGCTCAGCAGACAGTATCACACAGGACAGGATTAGATACACAGCTCAGCAGACTGTATCACACAGGATAGGATTAGATACACAGCTCAGCATACAGTATCACACAGGATAGGATTAGATACACAGCTCAGCAGACAGTATCACACAGGATAGGATTAGATACACAGCTCAGCAGACAGTATCACACAGGATAGGATTAGATACACAGCTCAGCAGACAGTATCACACAGGATAGGATTAGATACACAGCTCAGCAGACAGTATCACACAGGATAGGATTAGATACACAGCTCAGCAGACAGTATCACACAGGATAGGATTAGATACACAGCTCAGCAGTCAGTATCACACAGGATAGGATTAGATACACAGCTCAGCAGACAGTATCACACAGGATAGGATTAGATACACAGCTCAGCAGACAGTATCACACAGGATAGGATTAGATACACAGCTCAGCAGACTGTGGGAATGTTTGCTCCCAGATTACAGTAACTATACAGTGCGGCAGGGTGTGGCGCTGTGATAGAAGCTTCACCTCCATCTCTCCCACACATCCCCGCAGTCTATGTTGTGACATGTTAGAGCTCACACACCCGTCACTTCTCATATGTGACATAAAAGAGACTGCTCGCAAATGGGCTTCAGCAAGCTACCACCGCCCCGCTAATGTACAGCGAGTCATGGCGTCCTCATACTCAGTATCCCACATGATAAGATTAGATACACCACCACAGCACACAGTATCGCACACCAGAGGCTTAGATACAGCACCTTAGCAGACAGTATCACACCTAACAGGATTAGATACACCGCTCAGCAGCCAGTATCATACACGATTGCCTTGGATGCAGCAGGACTATTTCCCAGTGGGGCGCAGTCATCTTTTATATCTCTGTCTACGGATCATGTGCAGACAACCCCTCCTGAGGCCATCGCTCCTGGAGACTCTAAAAATATTGTATACCGATCACCGATAATGATTAGACCATCCTGGAACTACAAGCCTCAGCATATCAGAGAAACCTATAATTAAGGTCTGTAGAGGTGTGTGTCAGTATTCACTGTAACTCTAGCATTGTATTCGTGCAGCAGGAAGCTCAGGATAAGTGATCTCCTGCAGTAGGTCACTAGGAGACACAAACTTCACTTAAGAGTTTTATTGTCAGGACACAGTTTATGGGTCAGGTGGAGTTTGTAGGTAAATACTGTGTGCGATAAGCTTGTTTGTTAACCACTGTGAGGGGAGGAAAGGTTATGCCTCGTACCTCCCACAATGCACTCCATCCTGGTAGCTGTATTTAGCTTTGGATGTGAATAGAGAAGAAGGTGTGGTGCCATTTTGAATTGGTGAAGAGTAACAGTGCGGCCTCTGCTCTAGTCACATCCAAGGCAAAAAGGAAATAAACTGCTATAAGTTATCATTCTGGATAATCTCCCACAATGCACTGGAAGAAATGTATATAAATCTTCATAGTCAAATAATAGTGCCATACAGTGCTTAAATAAGATTGCCATAAAGAGCCATACATTGCTTAAATACCACCATATAGAGCAGTGCAGTACTCCAATAATACTGCATTAATAATACCGCAGATTAATATATCAGATTGAAGAAAATATTCAGTAAAACTTGTATTTCATTAATTTTTATATTACTGCTCATTCTGGGCTTTGACGTCTATGAGGAGGAGGTCCTATCAGTGACTGACAGCCTTCCCTCTATGAGGAGGTGGTCCTATCAGTGACTGACAGCCTTCCCTCTATGAGGAGGTGGTCCTATCAGTGACTGACAGCCTTCCCTCTATGAGGAGGAGGTCCTATCAGTGACTGACAGCCTTCCCTCTATAAGGAGGAGGTTCTATCAGGGACTGACAGCATTCCCTCTATGAGGAGGAGGTCCTATCAGGGACTGACAGCCTTCCCTCTATGAGGAGGAGGTCCTATCAGGGACTGACAGCCTTCCCTCTATGAGGAGGAGGTCCTATCAGGGACTGACAGCCTTCCCTCTATGAGGAGGAGGTCCTATCAGGGACTGACAGCCTTCCCTCTATGAGGAGGAGGTCCTATCAGTGACTGACAGCCTTCCCTCTATGAGGAGGAGGTCCTATCAGGGACTGACAGCCTTCCCTCTATGAGGAGGAGGTCCTATCAGTGACTGACAGCCTTCCCTCTATGAGGAGGAGGTCCTATCAGTGACTGACAGCCTTCCCTCTATGAGGAGGTGGTCCTATCAGTGACTGACAGCCTTCCCTCTATGAGGAGGTGGTCCTATCAGTGACTGACAGCCTTCCCTCTATATAGAGGAGGTCCTATCAGTGACTGACAGCCTTCCCTCTATGAGGAGGAGGTCCTGTCAGTGACTGACAGCCTTCCCTCTATATAGAGGAGGTCCTATCAGTGACTGACAGCCTTCCCTCTATGAGGAGGAGGTCCTATCAGTGACTGACAGCCTTCCCTCTATGAGGAGGAGGTCCTATCAGTGACTGACAGCCTTCCCTCTATGAGGAGGAGGTCCTATCAGTGACTGACAGCCTTCCCTCTATGAGGAGGAGGTCCTATCAGTGACTGACAGCCTTCCCTCTATGAGGAGGAGGTCCTATCAGTGACTGACAGCCTTCCCTCTATGAGGAGGAGGTCCTATCAGTGACTGACAGCCTTCCCTCTATGAGGAGGAGGTCCTATCAGTGACTGACAGCCTTCCCTCTATGAGGAGGAGGTCCTATCAGTCACTGATAGGACCTCCTCCTCATAGAGGGAAGGCTGTCAGTCACTGATAGGACCTTCTCCTCATAGAGGGAAGGCTGTCAGTCACTGATAGGACCTCCTCCTCATAGAGGGAAGGCTGCCAGTCACTGATAGGACTTCCTCCTCATAGAGGGAAGGCTGTCAGTCACTGATAGGACCTTCTCCTCATAGAGGGAAGGCTGTCAGTCACTGATAGGACCTCCTCCTCAAAGAGGGAATGCTGTCAGTCCCTGATAGAACCTCCTTCTTATAGAGGGAAGGCTGTCACTTATGGATAGGACCTCCTCCTCATAGAGGGAAGGCTGTCAGTCACTGATAGGACCTTCTCCTCATAGAGGGAAGGCTGTCAGTCACTGATAGGACCTTCTCCTCATAGAGGGAAGGCTGTCAGTCACTGATAGGACCTCCTCCTCATAGAGGGAAGGCTGTCAGTCACTGATAGGACCTCCTCCTAATAGAGGGAAGGCTGCCAGTCACTGATAGGACTTCCTCCTCATAGAGGGAAGGCTGTCAGTCACTGATAGGACCTTCTCCTCATAGAGGGAAGGCTGTCAGTCACTGATAGGACCTTCTCCTCATAGAGGGAAGGCTGTCAGTCACTGATAGGACCTCCTCCTCATAGAGGGAAGGCTGTCAGTCACTGATAGGACCTCCTCCTAATAGAGGGAAGGCTGCCAGTCACTGATAGGACTTCCTCCTCATAGAGGGAAGGCTGTCAGTCACTGATAGGACCTCCTCCTCATAGAGGGAAGGCTGCCAGTCACTGATAGGACCTCCTCCTCATAGAGGGAAGGCTGTCAGTCACTGATAGGACCTTCTCCTCATAGAGGGAAGGCTGCCAGTCACTGATAGGACTTCCTCCTCATAGAGGGAAGGCTGTCAGTCACTGATAGGACCTTCTCCTCATAGAGGGAAGGCTGTCAGTCACTGATAGGACCTCCTCCTCAAAGAGGGAATGCTGTCAGTCCCTGATAGAACCTCCTTCTTATAGAGGGAAGGCTGTCACTTATGGATAGGACCTCCTCCTCATAGAGGGAAGGCTGTCAGTCACTGATAGGACCTTCTCCTCATAGAGGGAAGGCTGTCAGTCACTGATAGGACCTTCTCCTCATAGAGGGAAGGCTGTCAGTCACTGATAGGACCTCCTCCTCATAGAGGGAAGGCTGTCAGTCACTGATAGGACCTCCTCCTAATAGAGGGAAGGCTGCCAGTCACTGATAGGACTTCCTCCTCATAGAGGGAAGGCTGTCAGTCACTGATAGGACCTTCTCCTCATAGAGGGAAGGCTGTCAGTCACTGATAGGACCTTCTCCTCATAGAGGGAAGGCTGTCAGTCACTGATAGGACCTCCTCCTCATAGAGGGAAGGCTGTCAGTCACTGATAGGACCTCCTCCTAATAGAGGGAAGGCTGCCAGTCACTGATAGGACTTCCTCCTCATAGAGGGAAGGCTGTCAGTCACTGATAGGACCTCCTCCTCATAGAGGGAAGGCTGCCAGTCACTGATAGGACCTCCTCCTCATAGAGGGAAGGCTGTCAGTCACTGATAGGACCTTCTCCTCATAGAGGGAAGGCTGTCAGTCACTGATAGGACCTCCTCCTCATAGAGGGAAGGCTGTCAGTCACTGATAGGACCTCCTCCTCATAGAGGGAAGGCTGTCAGTCCCTGATAGGACCTCCTCCTGAACGTCAAAGCCCAGAATGATTATGTATGAAATTACAAGTTTTACTGACTCTTTTCCCATAAAACTATATATCTGTTTGCTCAGCTCCTTCTGCTCAGATAACATGTTCAATGTGACAGGTTCCCTTTAAAATAATGCTACCATACAGTGACCAAATATGAGTGCCATACAGTATCTTCCCTAAGTATTATCACCCCACAGTGCCTAAATAATTGAAATACACAGGGTTTTCAGCACTGTATAACGGTCAAATAATTGTGCCATACAGACACACATTATACACACAGAGGGCCTGTAGGAATATATACTGGTTAAATAATAGTGCCATACAGTGCCTAAATATCATCACCTCACAATGCCCACATTATACACACAGAGGGCCTGTAGTAATCTATACTGGTTAAATAATAGTGCCATACAGTGCCAAGCAATGGCTGGAAAAAGAGTGACTAAATAATACCTATATATAGGGACCCCATGGCCAAATAATTGTGCTATACTGTACAAAACTAATATTACAGTATCTAATCATTATCTATCCACAGTTCCTGATTAATATAATATACAGGGCTTCCACCATCACAGAATGGTGAAATAATATTGCCATATAGTGTATAAATAATACCACCCTACAATGGCATTCAGCATCTAAAGATCACCACCTCACATTACCTAAATGATACCAATCTAGGGGAGACATATATAATGGCCAAATAATAGTGCCATAGACAGCTTGAAATATACTACCGTACAGTTAGCTAGGTAATACCACCATATAGTGCTGGGCATCGACCAGTGAAGAGTGCCATTCAGTGCCTACCTATCATCACCTCAGTGCCTCCTTTATACCTATATACCGGGCTCAAATACGATGATCAAATAGTAGTGCTTTAAAAATACCATGCAAAGAATGCCATTCCATTCCTAAATAATATCGCCATACAATGCCCACAGAAACATAAAATAACCAAACCACAGTGCCATATAATGCACACATAATGCTGCCCTACGGCACCATACAGAGCCTTAATAAGCGTATAAGTAACAGTGCCACCCTGTGCCCTATCCATGCCCACATTGTGCTCAGGGCGGAGCATTGTTTGAAGGTTGGCCCCTATGTCCTATCCCATGCCTTGGCCAGTCGCCAGGGACCTGTTTAAGGGGTGCCAATGCCTTCGCCCGAGGACCCATTCCATCATAGCTTGGTTATGGGCCCTACGCCCCGGGGCCCCATAGCTGTTCATTGGCTGCTTCTATGATTCCTTTAATTTACAAGATGATATAAAAAAAAAAGGGGGAAACGCTCTGTAATTATCATGCATGGGACTTTGCCCGGGCTCCAGGGATGGGTACTGATGGCAGTGGGTGGTGGCAGGCGTTACGTGCAGTGACGGACTCACCTTTGAACACAAAGTTGTATTCGTCCTCTTCAGATTTCATGGTTGATCCTGGGCACTGACCGCCTGGTGCTCCCTCCGCTGCGTCTTCTCGATACCGGTTCAGCCCCAGTACTCTGCGCCCCTCGGTGATCTGCAGGTGGCGGAGGGGATTCCTCACATACCTGCACCACTTCCGGAAGACAGGTGGAGTGAGGTGTAGTGCAGTGACTCAGTGGGCGTTCTGCTGCTGCCTTCTTCTTCTCAATGTTTGATTAGGTGTCAGATTTCAGGACTAACAGGTAACGCAGACCTCAGTGGGCGCGTAATGACTGCGGTGAAGCAATCGGCCAACCTAGGGTTAACTACATCCCTGCTGGGACCCGCAACAGGGATTTTGTCCCACTCCTCCACACAGATCTCCTCTAGATCTGTCAGGTTTCAGGTTTGTCGCTGAGCAACACAGAGTTTCAGCTCCCTCCAAAGATGTTCTATTGGATTTAGGTCTGGAGACTGGCTAGGCCACTCCATAACCTTGATATGCTTCTTACGGAGCCGCTCCTTGGTTATCCTGGCTGTGTGCTTCGGGTCGTTGTCATGTTGGAAGACCCAGCCACGACCCATCTTCAATGCTCTGACTGAGGGAAGGAGGTTGTTGCTCAATATCTCACAATAAATGGCCCCATTCATCCTCTCCTTAATACAGTGCAGTCGTCCTGTCCCCTTCGCAGAAAAGCACCCCCAAAGCATGATGTTACCCCCCCCCCCCCCCCATGCTTCACAGTAGGGATGGTGTTCTTGGGATGCAACTCATCCTTTTTCCTCCAAACACGAGTGAAGTTTAGACCAAAAAGTTCTACTTTGGTCTCATCTGACCACATGACTTTCTCCCCGGCCTCCTCTGGATCATCCAGATGGTCATTGACAAACTTCAGTTGGGCCTGGACATGTGATGACTTGAGCAGGGGAACCTTCCGTGCAATGCATGATGTGAAACCATGACGGCGTAGTGTTCTACCGACAGTGACCTTTGAAACTGTGGTCCCAGCTCTCTTCATGTCATTGACCTGCTCCTCCCTTGTAGTTCTGGGCTGATTCCTCACCTTTCTTATCATCAGTGATAACCCACGAGGTGAGATCTTGCATGGAGCCCCAGTCCGAGGGAGACTGACAGTCGTCTTCAGCCTCTTCCATTATCTAACAATTGCTCCAACAGTTGATCTTTTTTCACCAAGCTGCTTGGCAATTGCCCCGTAGCCCTTTCCAGCCTTGTGGAGGTCCACAATTGTGTCTTTGGTGTCTTTTGACAGCTCTTTGGTCTTGCCCATGGTAGTAGTTGGCGTCTGACTGACTGTGGGGTGGACAGATGTCTTTAAAGAGCTCAGACAGGTGCTACTAAGTTAGATTAATGAGTGGAGTAGAGGTGGACTTTTTAAAGGCACAGTAACAGGTCTTTAAGAGCCAGAATTCTTGCTGTTTCTCAGGTGTTCAAATACTTATGTTCAGCCGTGCAAGACAAAGACATTCTATAAAAATCATACAATGTGATTTCCTGAATTTTTTTTTATTTTATTCTGTCTCTCAGAGTGGGAATGCACCTACAATGTGAATTTCAGACCCCTCCATGATTTCTAAGTGGGAAAACGTGCAAAATTGCAGGGTGTTCAAATACTTCTGTTCCTCGCTGTATATACAGTGTCCAGTCCCTGGAGATCTAGTGGTATATATAGAATGTCCAGAGATATACATTGTGTCCAGCCCAGGTGATCTACTGGTATGTATGGTGCCCAGATGTGTATATCCACAATTCAGTTTCAAGGTGCACTGTTATATAGTGTGATGAGCATACAGGTAACTCCGTAGTATATATAAGCTGCAGCGGTATATGGTGTCTTCTGTCAATAGTAAACCAGCGGTCAAACTCTACCCAGCTCCTGGTGACACACCAATATATCTACTTCCACAGGTACTCGCCCAGTACTGAAGGTATAAATGTGCCCTGGTAGGCAAGTGGCACTAATTATAAGTAATTATCCCCTCCTCTAGGGTTCTATACAGCGCCTACCCCGCCACTTGTTCCATACAGTGCCTATTCCTAAATACTTGTTATACATAAAGACATGTCCCTGGTGGTATAGTGGTAAGTCCAATGACAACCCTCATATGGTTTATTTACAGAGCATCAAGTGACTCCAGGTGAAAATGGAGTTTGAAACCAATGAACAAGGCCACACCAGCAGGATTTAAAGACAACGCTGAGCTAATGACATTGTATAGTCACGGCCGCTCGTTGCCAAAATGAAGCACACAAGATAGAAAAGAAGAATTCAATGTATGGCTTGTGCCTCATTGTTAGCTCTAGTTGGAATGGAAAAGAACTGTACAAGAAAGATGGGAATTTGGTATCTGATATTACTGTAGGGGAAAGCTTGGGATCTAGTGATCACCAGTGTGGTTTACTATAAGCACGGTGACTGAGTCACACCACACAAAAACAAAAGTTTTAGATTTTAGAAAAACTAACTTTTCTAAAATTAGATTAGAGGTATACGAGTCCCTATCAGATTGGAACAGTTTTAATGGAGTCCAGGAGAAATGGGACTACTTAAAAGTGGCACTATTGAAGGCAACAGAAGATTGCATTAGGCTTGTCGATAAAAGCAAAAAAAAGGAAGAGACCACTGTGGTACTCAGCAGAAGTGGCCAAAATCATTAAAAACAAAAAGACAACATTTAGTAATTATAATAAAAAAAAAACGGAGAATGAGATTATAAGATTAGGCAGAGAGAGGCCAAGCAAGTTATAAGAGCTTCAAAAGCACAGGCAGAAGAGAAATTAGCTCAGTCAGTGAAAAAAGGCGATGACATTCTTCAGATACATAAATGAAAAAAGGAACTAAAACAAGGAATTACCAAATTAAAAACAAAAGAAGGAAGGTATATGGAAGAAGATAAAGAACTAGCTGACTGCCTCAATGAATACTTCTGTTTGGTTTTTACAAAGGAAAATGAAGGAAAAGGACCTCAGTTAGGAAAGAAGACTAATGAATCTGTTGATGGATGTGTCTTTACAGAGGAAGAGGTTCTAAGTCAGCTGTCTAAAATTAATACAAATAAGTCACAGGGGCCTGATGGGATACACCCAACGCTATTAAAAGAGCTCAGCGGTGAACTAGCAAAACCATTAACAGATTTATTTACCCAATCGCTGGTAACAGGAGTCGTCCCAGAAGATTGGAAATTAGCAAATGTTGTGCCCATTCACAAGAAAGGTAGTAGGGAGGAATCGGGCAACTATAGGCCAGTAAGCCTGACATCAATAGTGGGGGAATTAATGGAAACCATACTTAAGGAGAGGATTGTGGAACATCTAAAATCCCATGGATTGAAAGATGAAAAACAGCATGGGTTTACTTCAGGGAGATCATGTCAAACTAATCTTATTGATTTTTTTGATTGGGTGACAAATAATAGATGGCGGAGGTGCAGTAGACATCGCATATCTAGACTTTAGTAAGGCTTTTGATACTGTCCCACATAGAAGGCTTATCAATAAAGTGCAGTCTTTGGGCTTGGACTCCCATATTGTTGAATGGATTAGGCAGTAGCTGAGGGACAGGCAACAGAGGGTTGTAGTCAATGGAGTATATTCAGACCATGGTCTTGTTACCAGTGGGGTACCTCAGGGATCTGTTCTGGGACCCATATTGTTTAATATCTTTATCAGCGAAATTGCAGAAGGCCTCGATGGTAAGGTGTGTCTTTTTGCTGATGACACAAAGATTTGTAACAGGGTTGATGTTCCTGGAGGGATACACCAAATGGAAAAGGATTCAGGAAAACTAGAGGAATGGTCAAACATCTGGCAACTAAAATTTAATGTTGATAAGTGCAAGATGATGCACCTGGGACGTAAAAACCCAAGAGCAGAATATAAAATCAGTGATACAGTCCTAACCTCATTATCTGAGGAAAGGGATTTAGGGGTCATTATTTCAGAAGACTTAAAGGTAGGCAGACCTTGTCATAGAGCAGCACGAAATGCCAGCAGAATGCTTGGGTGTATAGGGAGAGGCATTACCAGTAGAAAGAGGAAGGTGCTCATGCCGCTCTACAGAGCACTAGTGAGACCTCATCTGGAGTATTGTGCTCAGTACTGGAGGCCATATCTCCAGAAGGATATTGATACTTTGGAGAGAGTTCAGAGAAGAGCTACTAAACTGGTACATGGATTGCAGGATAAAACTTACCAGGAAAGATTAAAGGACCTTAACCTGTATAGCTTGGAAGAAAGACGAGACAGAGGGGATATGATAGAAACTTTTACATACATAAAGGGAATCAACAAGGTAAAAGAGGAGAGAATATTTAAAAGAAGAAAAACTGCTACAAGAGGACAGAATTTTAAATTAGAGGGGCAAAGGTTTAAAAGTAATATCAGGAAGTATTACTTTACTGAGAGAGTAGTGGATGCATGGAATAGCCTTCCTGCAGAAGTGGCAGCTGCAAATACAGTGGAGGAGTTTAAGCATGCATGGGATAGGCATAAGGCCATCCTTCATACAGTCCTGATCAAAAGTTTAAGACCACTTGAAAAATGGCAAAAAATCATATTTTACATTGTTGGATCTTAACAAGGTTCCAAGTAGAGCTTCAACATGCAACAAGAAGAAATGGGAGTGAGACAAAACATTTTTTGAGCATTCAATTTAATGAAAATAACGATTAAACTGAAACAGGCTGTTTTTTAGCTGATCCAAAGTTTAGGACCACATGCCTTTAAAAGGCCAAATCTGTGCAAAGATGTGGATTCATTGTCATTTTCTGTCAGGTAGTCACACGTTGTGATGGCAAAGGCAAAAAAACTCTCCCTTTTTGAAGGTGGTCGGGTTGTTGAGCTGCATAAGCAGGGTCTCTCACAGCGCGCCATCGCTGCTGAGGTGGGACGCAGTAAGACAGTCATTTGGAATTTCTTAAATGATCCTGAGGGTTATGGAACAAAAAAGACAAGTGGAAGACCCAAAAAAATGTCACCAGCACTGAGCCGGAGGATCCAATTGGCTGTCCGTCAAGACACTGGACGATCCTTGACCCAAATTAAGGCCCTTACTGGTGCTGACTGCAGCCCCATAACCATAACACGGCATCTGAGACTGAAGGGCTTCAAAAACAAAAAACGTCTTCAAAGACCTCGTCTCCTTGAACGCCACAGAACTGCTCGTTTGGACTTTGCAAGAGATCACCAAACATGGGACATCCAAAGGTGGAAGAAAGTTTTATTCTCTGATGAGAAAAAATGTAACCTTGATGGTCCTGATGGTTTCCAACGTTACTGGCATGACAAGCAGATCCCACCTGAGATGTTTTCTACGCCCCACAGTGGAGGGGGCGCCATAATGGTCTGGGGGGCTTTTTCCTTCAGTGGAACAATGGAGCTTCAGGAAGTGCAGGACGGCCGCTGGCTATGTCCAGATGTTGCAGAGAGCATTCCTCATGACTGAGGGCCCTCGTCTGTGTGGTAACAACTGGTTTTTCAACAGGACAACGCTACAGTACACAATGCCCGCAGGACAAGGGACTTCTTCCAGGAGAATAACATCACTCTTTTGGCCCATCCTGCGTGTTCCCCTGATCTAAATCCAATTGTGAACCTTTGGGGATGGATGGCAAGGGAAGTTTTCAAAAATGGACGACAGTTCCAGACAGTAGATGGCCTTCGTGCGGCCGTCCTCACCACTTGGAGAAATGTTCCCACTCACCTCATGGAAACACTTGCATCAAGCATGCCGAAACAATAACGGCGGAGCTACTCATTACGGAGTTCATGTTTGGAAGTTGGATTTCTGTTTTGGGGGGGTTTAGGGGTTTTTTGGAGGTGTGGTCCTAAACTTGTGATCAGCTGAAAAACAGCCTGTTTCAGTTTATTCGTTGTTTTCATTAAATTAAATGCTCAAAAAATGTTTTGTCTCACTCCCATTTCTTCTTGTTGCATGTTGAAGCTCTACTTGGAACCTTGTGAAGATCCAGCCATGCTACATAGGATTTTTTGCCATTTTTCAAAGTGGTCTTAAACTTTTGATCAGGACTGGATAAGATAGGGTCAAGGGCTATCTTACACAGTCTTCTTGCTCAGAGTCAGTGATTTACTTTCAGGGAAGTGTCATCTTTACACTAGGCTCTGTACAGTCATCCGATGTAAGAAAAGTACCTCCTCCCCATTACCGGTTAGGGGCAGTGACAACCAGCAGAAGGAAAAATTACTCCATTTGTTATGTAGATTGTTTAGGCATTTATATACTACAGAGTGGGGCTTAAATGTGGACATACCCTCAAAGGACGGTCTGGCCCCATAGAGGTAGTCTGACCTGGCCGCTTACCGAAGCGCGTCACTATACACCAATAGAACTTGGTTTGATACCTGAATCCAAATAACCTGCAGCGCCCTCTCCTTTTCCTATGACCATTCCGTGAAATTAACTTCAGTGGTCCAGATGGCGACCAAAATGGTCGCCAATACGCCAGGAATTTGCAAATGGCGATAAGACATTTGCCTGTACCTGAAATAACCAATAGCAAAGCTCCATACAGTAAGGAGCTTTGCTATTAGGGTTGTTTCGGGTATCGAAATATCGATACTTTTGGACCGGTTTCGATACGGTACCGGGATTTGACCTATAGCACAGCATAGTAACAGAGAACATGGAGCGCGCTACTCTCAGCGCGCACCTTGTTCCCTCAGCAGCACAGGGGAGAAGGAGTCACTATCTCCCTCCCCCCTGTGCCGCTGCCACCAATGAGGAGAGAGAGGGGCGGGAGGAGGGGCTAGGCGCACTGCGCCACCATGGCAGCCAGGACACTTGTGGCAGGCGCAGCACTATGAAGTGCCTTTTGTGCTGTGGCATTAGAAGAATTTTGGTATCTCTGACTTTTAGTCTAACCAGACTGTCTATTACTCTGTAATTCCTCTAGAGCCGTTCTATGGAAACAGTAGGTTTAAAGAGCACACCAAATGCTTGAAATAACTTCTTTATTAACTTCAACTTTTCTTCATATATAACACTGCCGCCTCCGCAGCAGATAGTCCATGTACAAAACACGTGTTGAAAAGATATCACAAAATGGCGGTATGCATAAGATGGTGGTTCAACTGTTCGATCTTGTCATTCAACATAAAATGGTGGATATATTTCTCTCTTGAGTATCTGTACTCTCACTTTAAGTTATTTCAGCAGTTTATGATCTCTCTGAGAGGTATATCTGAGGTCTAACTAATAGTTCTACTTGCTGAATTTGGTCGCAATTTGCAGTATCTATTTGCAGATTGGTTGAGTATGATCTGGTATGGTTGTATGCAATTTGGATTGCAATATGAAATTTGAATTGTGAACTTTGTAGTTTGCAATTGTTTGTATGGTATTTGTAGTTTGCAATTGGTGGAACTGTAAGTAAACACACATATAACTGGTTCAGTATACAGTTCTAATCACTATATCAACAGTAGGAACATTATATAACTGTTCTAAATACCTATTTTGGCCTCTCTGCTTCCATAAAACACTGCTCTTAGTGGAGTGAATGTCTGTTCAGCTTCTTTCTCCGGTGAATAATGATACCATCAGCTCCTGCTAGGGGAATTTCCCACACAAGCTGTGTGTGAGGCTGGCTGTAATTGGTCAAAACTCCTGGGCTGTGTGAGGCTGGCTAGGATTGGTCAAGACTCCTGGTTAGCAACAACAGTTTAACTCTATGCGTTATGTTGTTTCTGCTGTGCCATTGAGCTTACCTTACATTATATAATGAATCTTAAAGGCATATTATCTTTTCCTGCTTCTGTGAACACAATATATATAACAGTTATATGACATCCAAACATGAAGTCACTGTAAATAACTCTGCTTTTGTCTTTAACACACAAACATAGGAACTGTATTAAAGGTTATTGGCAGGTCTAGCTGTATAAACATATAAGCTATATTAGCAACCTAGGACAGGTCTTAGCTGGCCAGCTACAACACTACTGAAGCCCTCCATGGTAATCTCCCCGCTGCTGTGTGCACTATGCACAGGACAGCAGGGACAGTGTGAAGTCCTATTCACCCTAATAGAGCTCCATCAGGGTGAATCTGACAAGGGATGAAAAGATCCCAGGTTCTAGCCCCTAAAGGAGGCTAGTAGTTCGTAAATAAAAAGTAAAAAAAAAACAAAAAAACACCTAAATATTTCATATAAATCACCCCCTTTCTCAATTTTACTTAAAAAATATATAAACAAATAAATACATATCACCGCGTCCGAAAAGTCCAAACTATTAAAATATATTTTTTTAAAAATCTACTATGCGGTGAACACCGAAACAGAAAAAAATAAAATAAATAAAAACGGCGTGATTTTTAAAATGCAGAATGCACGCTTTTTTTGTGTTTTATTTTTTTCGCGTGTTATTGAATGGTATCGCAATACTTTTTTATGTTATCGAAACAACCCTATTTGCTATTAGTTAGTTTGGACGGGGGCGGGAGCCATACAGCGCCCTGCAGCAGGGGAAGCCGGCGGGAGCTGAAGAGGAATGGAGTGCTGGACTAGTTGCAGGGGAGCCCGTACATCCAGTCTGACCTGCACCGCAAAGGTGAAAGTGCAGCAATGTATCCAGATGTGTAATGTGTGTAGCGCTGCACTACACACACCCCACACACGCGCGCGCTGCACTACACACACCCCACACACACGCGCTGCACTACATACACCAGCTGCACTACATACACCACACACACACGCGCTGCACTACATACACCACAGACACGCGCGCTGCACTACATACACCACAGACACGCGCGCTGCACTACATACACCACAGACACGCGCGCTGCACTACACACCCCACACACACGCGCTGCACTACATACACCACACACACACGCGCTGCACTACATACACCACAGACACGCGCTGCACTACATACACCACAGACACGCGCGCTGCACTACATACACCAGCTGCACTACATACACCACAGACACGCGCGCTGCACTACATACACCACAGACACGCGCGCTGCACTACATACACCACAGACACGCGCGCTGCACTACATACACCACAGACACGCGCGCTGCACTACATACACCACAGACACGCGCGCTGCACTACATACACCACAGACACGCGCGCTGCACTACATACACCACAGACACGCGCGCTGCACTACATACACCACAGACACGCGCGCTGCACTACATACACCACAGACACGCGCGCTGCACTACATACACCACAGACACGCGCGCTGCACTACATACACCACACACACGCGCGCTGCACTACATACACCACACACACGCGCGCTGCACTACATACACCACACACACGCGCGCTGCACTACATACACCACACACACGTGCTGCACTACATACACCACAGACACGCGCGCTGCACTACATACACCACAGACACGCGCGCTGCACTACATACACCACACACACGCGCGCGCTGCACTACATACACCACACACACGCGCGCGCTGCACTACATACACCACACACACGCGCGCTGCACTACATACACCACAGACACGCGCGCTGCACTACATACACCACAGACACGCGCGCTGCACTACATACACCACACACACGCTGCACTACATACACCACACACACGCGCGCGCTGCACTACATACACCACACACACGCGCGCGCTGCACTACATACACCACACACACACGCGCGCTGCACTACATACACCACACACACGCGCGCTGCACTACATACACCACACACACGCGCGCTGCACTACATACACCACACACACGCGCGCTGCACTACATACACCACACACACGCGCGCTGCACTACATACACCACACACTGTTTATTTCTGCTGTTCTGCTCCGTTAGATGAGCAGAACGAATATAATGGAAGTGTTGGATTTTTGTCATACGTTTAACAAATAAAGAAAAACCCTGTATGTTAACGGACGCCAGAGACAGATGTCATACTGTGGCATCCGTACAAAAAAACAACAACATATATGCTAATGTATACTTTTTTTTTTTTTTTTGCAGAATGGGAAAATTGTAGTGTACCATGTCTTCCCAAGTCCAGAAAAAAATACATACATTTATACATTTTTTTGTACAGTGGAACTTGAGGGAAGCCACAGTATGGCATCTGTCTGAGGCGTCCGTTATAGTATACGTTTTTTTCATGTACGTTAAACGTAGGACCAAAACATAATGTGTGAATGAGGCATCAGTGTTCGGTCAGTGATTTTTGAGCCAAAACCAGGTGCGGCTGTAACCACAGAACAGGCGCAGATCTCTCCCTTAGGTCTGTGGAGGCTCCACTCCTGGTTTTGGCTCACAATCACCGACGTGTGAATGAGGCTATTTTTGGCAACAAAATTTTTTATTTGGCTCCTAAATTTTTCAGTTTAGGAGCCAATGGCTCCCAGGTAATTTTTTTTTAGTCTGGAGCACTGAACGGACTCATTTCTTACAGTCCGGTCCCATAAATTAGTTCTGATTCCTGAGGACCACCTCCGCCCCCCCCCCCCCCCCCTTTGTGGTGAGCCCACTCACTAGGAACCAACCTCGCTAAAAGCACCGATGTAGTGATATTGGGGTTGGTCATGGGGGAAAATTTTCCCAAAAATGCCTATAAGGTTAAGAACAGGGGGGGGAGGAAAAAAAATGGACCATATAGAAGCTGCTCTTAGCGCCCCCAGCTTTTTACGAGAACTTTTTAGATTGGCGCAGGTTGTCTAAAAGGTGTGCTGCCACCTTGTGTTGAAGAAGGGTACTGCTGAAGGGAGGTTCTATGACGGGTGGCAAAATCAAAATGGGGGACCCTACTCTTTGGCCATGACCGGTCACCCCATTTACCATGGTAGGCTCCCGTGACGGCACTGAGCAAAGATGCCTATCGGTGGCCTCGCCCCAGGGACTCCATATTTAGTCACTGGAGCCCTCATAACGGTGAAATAAGAAGCATCACTAGCGATAGCCGGGGTTCCTCCGTCCACATCCTTTAATTGGCCAGGACACACGGGAAACACAGGAAACGTATCAGCATTATGTAACGCGGAAATGCAGGAGGATCGGGCAGAGGCCTGCGCAAGCGTCTATCACAACACGGCATCAGCAACGGACGGGTGTCCACAAGAGGGGCCTGACGAAAACAGTCCAGCGTCGGTCCTGAAGCCCTCAAGACGCAGAGACCTGGTTCAGGGGCTCCTCGAGGTACTGCACTAAGGCCTGGGCCTAGGGAAAGGACAAAGAAGAGACTGAGACACAGGCAGGTCTCCATAAAGGAGTTTAAGCCCCACCCCCTTAAAGAAGCTCCTCCCGTCAATGTGAGTAAGCAGCAGTGTAAAGCATGAGGGTGGGAACTTTTCTATATACATTCTTTTTAATTGGGGCCGATGACCTCTCAGAGGATTTTTCTTTCCAGCTAGATACAACTGTAACAAACCCTCAGATGTGGGGTATACTGTTTTTTCAGCCTTTGCGTGCCATAGGAATGTTTTCATTCACTAAAAGCAGGCGGAGATCTTGAAAACGGATACAATGTATTTAAAAAAAAAAAAAAAAGAGAACTTTTTATTTCCATATGCCAACCATTTTGCAAGATCTCTGCTTCCTGTAAGCGAATAGAAACCTTCCCAATTCTATCCGGATTAGAATTTTTTATTTCCATATGCCAACCATTTTGCAAGAGCTCTGCTTCCTGTAAGTGAATAGAAACCTTCCCAATTCTATCCAGATTAGATTTTTTTATTTCCAGATTCTAACCATTTTGCAAGATCTATGCTTCCTGTCCGTGAATGGAAACCTTCTCGATTCTATCCAGAAGCTGGACGGGCAGGAGTTAAGGATGGTCACTCACCTTTGCTTTCAACATGCCAAATCCGACAGTCTCTTTGGCATACATGCACAGCAGCAGGTTTGACACTCTTGTAATCGCAACGCGACCTTCCTGTGGGAGGAATCAATAAGATATGGGGTACAGTCGAGGACGGAGACCATTTTTTATCATCCCCAAGCTCCGACTACCATCAATGACTCCCATTTAGCGGCATTGTCACT
The DNA here is from genome assembly GCF_905171765.1 of Bufo bufo. Lineage (NCBI taxonomy): Eukaryota > Metazoa > Chordata > Amphibia > Anura > Bufonidae > Bufo > Bufo bufo. The sequence goes on from NC_053399.1 coordinate 92,935,039, forward strand.
AGTCCCTCATGCTTTACACTGCAGCTCTTCTTGTTCAGATTGGATGCTGTGTAGAAGCACAAGCCCATTACTAAATGGAGAAATACAATTGACATCTCCTCCTCTTGGCTCTCACAGTCACTGATGTGCAGCCCCTGTTCTAGCGGGTGACCACATATGCCCTAAAAGGGGTTGGCCCCCTTTTGGGAGACTTTGGCATTACTCCCCCACCAGGTGATTAAAACTTCCCTTTGCAGGTCCGGCCTTGGAGGAAGGTTTGGACAACCCCTTCAAAACATAGTGCACCCCAATGATCAGCTTGTATGACCTTTTACTCACTTACTACAGGGCCGGCGGGCGCTTATCTATCTTCCAAAATTAGAAAAAGCATGTTTTTTTTTTTTTTTTTGCAGAAACAGTGCCACACTTGTCCACAGGTCATGTGTGGTATTGCAGCTCAGCTCCATTCACTTCATACCTAGCACAACCCGCACACACACGGGGGTGTGGCGCTGTTTTCGGCAAGAAAGCAGCCATGTTTTTCTAATTCCTGAGCAGCCCATTTAAAGGGACTGTCTGTTTAGGGCCGCCCTAGGTGGGGGAAATAAAATGAAGAATTGCATGGCATCCAATTCAACTGCTCTGGGAGGGATAATTAGGAAGACCCTCAATCTCTATGAGGTGGGTGGGCCACGTTGAATCGGACAGTTACCAAGGCAACCATCTGATACCCATTCTAATTAATGGGGCAACACTCGCTGGGCGTTGGATGGATGCATCTCCACATCGGGGTGCCCCCTTTAATAACACCTACCATACAGTCCATAAGGATGAATTTAAGATGGTCCTCGTTGAATGCCTGATATCCGTTTTTATCATAGGCAGCCCAAATGTTGCTAGCAATAGCAGCTGTAACTCGGGCATCTGTGTCACCATAGCCAGAATATGCAAGTAGAGAGCCTTCATTGTTCAGGAGCCTGCGGGGGGGGGGTACAACAAAAACTGTTAAAGGGACACAAAACCCTGACTGGCATCGAAACAGTTAATGAGAACCTGCATGAATATTGATGTGAAATGGATATCTACATATCACAGTGGAATATATCCAGGATAAAACATATCAGGAGGGGGCGAGATTCTCCTGCCCACAGCAGACACGAGGGAAGGGGGGGAAGAAATTCTCCTGCGCACAAGCTCAAAAAATGGCTGATAACAGAGAGCACGGGCAGATGAAGGACCCTTATTGGCCCAGAATATCTTTATTCCAAATTCTGTTTTAGGCCTAAAATATAGCTTTTACTGCATTCATTAAAGCCTTTAGTGGTTTAAACAAAAATACAAAAAACTCTAGTGTTTGATGTCATTTTCTTCCCATGGATCTCGTTTGCGGCGGTCGTGTTCGGTCTCGCACAACACCGCTATGGTAATCCCGGATGCACTGAAGAGCCTTCCCTGTAGTAACATACTTCGTTACACTATTGGATTCGCTTTGTTACAACGGTCACTTTCCCGGCTCCGTCGAGCTAGATTATTTCCAAATCCTAGAATATTAACAGGCGCTCGCACATATGGAACTGGATTTAAAAAATAAAAAAAAATATTTACCAAATGTTAAGCAATAAATAAATGAATAAAATAAATCAAATGGTAGGAAGATCAATGGATGTGGATGTGATAACATTGGATTGGCATCAAGACTTGGCCTCTATTGTTCGGCCAGATGTGCCCAGTGTGCCGGTCGGGTGTACCCAGTGTGCCGGTCGGGTGTACCCAGTGTGCCGGTCGGGTGTACCCAGTGTGCCGGTCGGGTGTACCCAGTGTGCCGGTCGGGTGTACCCAGTGTGCCGGTCGGGTGTACCCAGTGTGCCGGTCGGGTGTACCCAGTGTGCCGGTCGGGTGTACCCAGTGTGCCGGTCGGGTGTACCCAGTGTGCCGGTCGGGTGTACCCAGTGTGCCGGTCGGGTGTACCCAGTGTGCCGGTCGGGTGTACCCAGTGTGCCGGTCGGGTGTACCCAGTGTGCCGGTCGGGTGTACCCAGTGTGCCGGTCGGGTGTACCCAGTGTGCCGGTCGGGTGTACCCAGTGTGCCGGTCGGGTGTACCCAGTGTGCCGGTCGGGTGTACCCAGTGTGCCGGTCGGGTGTACCCAGTGTGCCGGTCGGGTGTACCCAGTGTGCCGGTCGGGTGTACCCAGTGTGCCGGTCGGGTGTACCCAGTGTGCCGGTCGGGTGTACCCAGTGTGCCGGTCGGGTGTACCCAGTGTGCCGGTCGGGTGTACCCAGTGTGCCGGTCGGGTGTACCCAGTGTGCCGGTCGGGTGTACCCAGTGTGCCGGTCGGGTGTACCCAGTGTGCCGGTCGGATGTACCCAGTGTGCCGGTCGGATGTACCCAGTGTGCCGGTCGGATGTACCCAGTGTGCCGGTCGGATGTACCCAGTGTGCCGGTTGGATGTACCCAGTGTGCCGGTCGGATGTACCCAGTGTGCCGGTCGGATGTACCACAGATCCCCCCATAACAGTGCCATCCACAGATCCCCCCATAACATTGCCATCCACAGATCCCCCCATAACAGTGCCATCCACAGATCCCCCCATAACAGTGCCATCCACAGATCCCCCCATAACATTGCCATCCACAGATCCCCCCATAACATTGCCATCCACAGATCCCCCCATAACATTGCCATCCACAGATCCCCCCATAACATTGCCATCCACAGATCCCCCCATAACAGTGCCATCCACAGATCCCCCCATAACAGTGCCATCCACAGATCCCCCCATAACAGTGCCATCCACAGATCCCCCTATAACAGTGCCATCCACAGATCCCCCCATAACATTGCCATCCACAGATCCCCCCATAACAGTGCCATCCACAGATCCCCCCATAACAGTGCCATCCACAGATCCCCCTCCCATAACAGCCCCAGCCCCGCTGCTCACAGCAGTATTCCTTAACCGGCAGTAACCTTTACTTTAAATCACTGCATCTTTATTACCTTACAATGAAGCTCCAGTAACAGGCAGAGCGGGCGGTGGCGTAACGTCACTTACTCACGTGACACGTCTGCTCCTCCCACTTTATGAATGAAGGAGGCGGAGCATGTGCGTCACGTGAGTAAGTGACGTTACACCACCGCCCGCTCTGCCTGTTACTGGAGCTTCATTGTAAGGTAATAAAGATGCAGTGATTTAAAGTTCAAGGACCCGCAGGCATAGCGCCTGACCGCCCGCATAGCAATGAATCGGACGATTATTCGATAACGGGATTCATTGACAACGAATCCAGTTACCGTATATTATCGATAATGTCGATTAATCGTTGCAGCCCTATTACGGATACTGACTTGTTCAATCCCATTCATGACTGTATGTAATGGTTTGTTGTACCGAGTGTTCTTCCAATACTTCTTGTATACAATGTAGCTTTCTTTCTTAGTAATAATTGAACTTTACCTGGAGTAGGTCTTCTGTTAGAGCGTTAGGCTACATTCACACTAGCGGTTTGCTTTTCCGGCGCCGAGTTCCGTCCTAGGGGCTCAATACCGGAAAAGAACTGATCAGTTTTATCCCCATGCATTCTGAATGGAGAGTAATCCGTACAGGGTGCATCAGGACGTCTTCAGTTCCGTCTTTTTGACTGATCAGGACGGAGGTAATACCGCAGCATGCTACGGTTTTATCTCCGGCCAAAAAAACGGAACACTTGCCGTAGGAATGTATTAGTGCCGGTGTTCTGCCAGATCTCTATACCTTGCGAAAAGTCTATAACGGAAGTGACGAGGCCGCACTGGAAATCAGCTGGAGGAGGGTGTGCGCGGCGACATCCACCGGCTTACCAAAGAATCATTGCAGCGCCGCGATAGAAGTACTTCGTGCACTTAGGGGTATAGAGATTTTGCAGCGCAAAATGTTGCATCAGATCTCCCTACCCCTGAGTGCGCAGGCGCCCCCACATCATCAGTTGCAGTTCATCCTTACCGCAGAGCTGAGTGCTGGATACCGAGGTCACCAGGCGCCTGCGCACTCAGGGGTAGGGAGATCTGATGCAACAGTTTGCGCTGCAAAATCTCTATACCCCTAAGTGCACGAAGTACTTCTATCGCGGTGCTGCAATGATTCTTTGGTAAGCCGGTGGATGTCGCCGCGCACACCCTCCTCCAGCTGATTCCTGCACGGCCGCGTCACTTCTGGTATAGACTTTTCGCAAGGTATAGAGATCTGGCAGAAACACCGGATCCGATGAGCAGACCGGTAAAAATGTGAACTAAAAAATAAAATAGAAACGGATCCGTTTTTCTGTATCACAAATGGACAGCAATGCATTTGTGATCCGTCTACAAATGCTGTCCGTTTGCATTCAGATTGCCGGCACCGGATCACTCTGCCGCAAGTGTGAAAGTAGCCTCTTTCAGACGGGCGTTGCGGGAAAAGGTGCGGGTGCGTTGCGGGAACATGCGCGATTTTTCCGCGCGAGTGCAAAACATTGTAATGCGTTTTGCACACGCGTGAGAAAGATCGTGCATGTTTGGTACCCGAACTTCTTCACAGAAGTTCGGGCTTGGGATCGGTGTTCTGTAGATTGTATTATTTTCCCTTATAACGTGGTTATGAGGGAAAATAATAGCATTCTGAATACAGAATGCATAGTACAATAGTGCTGGAGGGGTTAAAAAAATTATAATAATTTAACTCACCTTAATCCACTTGATCGCACAGCCCGGCTTCTCTTCTGTCTTCTTTCTTCAGGACCTGGGTAAAGGACCTGTGGTGACGTCACTCCGGTCATCACATGGTCCGTCACATGATCTTTTACCATGGTGATGGACCATGTGATGGCCGGAGTGACGTCACCACAGGTCCTTTTCCTGCACACAGCAAAGAACAAGACAGAAGCGATGCCGGCTGCGCGATCAAGTGGATTAAGGTGAATTTAATTATTTTTAACCCCTCCAGTGCTATTTTACTATGCATTCTGTATTCAGAATGCTATTATTTTCCCTTATAACCATGTTATAAGGGAAAATAATAATGATCGGGTCTCCATCCCGATCGTCTCCTAGCAACCGTGCGTGAAAATCGCACCGCATCCGCACTTGCTTGCGATTTTTACGCAGCCCCATTCATTTCTAGGGGGCCTGCATTACGTGAAAAACGCACAAAGAGGAGCATGCTGCGATTTTCACGCAACGCACAAGTGATGCGTGAAAATCACCGCTCATCTGCACAGCCCCATAGAAATGAATGGGTCGGGATTCAGTGCGGGTGCAATGCGTTCAACTCACGCATCGCATCCGCGCGGAAATCTCGCCCGTATGAAAGGGGCCTAGGTGTTATACTCACAGACCGAACCTCCTGCTTCCCCGTATCACAGTGGATGCGCCGTCTCCGCTTGGCGTCCCACGTGTCTGCGGTGCGGCGCTGGTTGCTTTTAGAATGCCACGGATCCTCGTGTCCGATATTGTGGTCCCGCTCTTCTATGCTGCCTCTGTGATGTCATCGGGGGGTATCACACGACAACGGGAGGTTGCAACCCCCTGAAGACACCACATAAGTGGCGAAACATGCAGAATAGTGAGTACAGCTCTGGAGTATAACTAGTGTTAAAAGCTATATTTTAATAAAGATGATGGTAAAAGAGAGAGGCCTGAAACAGAATTAGGACTAGCCTGTGGGCTGAGGGGTCTGCATACTCACAGAGTGCTCTGCACGCCCCCAGTGTTGGCTTGGCTCAGCACCTGGGTCAGAGCTTTGGGCCGCAACATAATAATCCTCCTGCAGCAACTCCACACGAAAAGCAGTCGCCGGTGCTGCTGTCATGCGACCAGAAGAACCCCACCCGCGCAGTGCACGACGGGAAATGCAGTCCAAAACCAGAGCTATGGGAAACCCGAGAAATTGTTACGTCCACCAAATTGACTCCTTTGACAGTCTGTTGGATATGAGGGTTAGAAATAACGAGAAGTGCATTGCAATAGTAAGATAAAGACTAAAGGCAATGGACGGAGGATTACGTTGCCCTGGCAACAGCGTAGGCCCTGGAACGCACACTGCGTGTCGCTGCTTTTACACAGGTTCTGATTGGTTCGTTTACTGGTTGCGTTCCAAGGAGAAGCGCCGTGGTTGGTGGGATCAGGTCATGTGGTTGTGTGGCATGACGCAGCAGCATCTCCTGCGCTGGGTCCTCCGCGCCGCTTGAGGTCGCCAAAGAGTCTAGCAACCGAAACAAAGCGCGGGTTTGTGTGTTTCGCTATAGCCGGCAAACACACTGCCCCCTTTTTTTCTGCTGCTGCTACTGCTCCTCCTCGGGGTGGGCGGGTGTAAACAAGATGGCGGAGAGCGGCGCTGACGGTGCGGCCTCCGGTAACCCCGGACAGGCGCCGGGTAAAGGCCTTATCCGGGTCACAGTGAAGACGCCCAAGGACAAGGAAGAGATCGTGATCGGAGAGACGGCGTGTGTGCGGGAGGTGAGCGCCGGCCGGGGGCTGCTTTGTGGGTGAGGGGGGCAGTGACTGGCAGCCGCTGGACGGGGCACATGTGCGGTGTGTGGACCGAGAGGCTGAGCGGCCGCCTGTACCGCCTGCCATGCCCATGCTTGGCTACGGTTTCTATGGATACGACATCTGTGTAGTGGGGGAGCTGTGCCTGGTGGTCTCCGGTTTTACCCATTCTGGAATGGCACCCCTCTTTATTCTGTACCTCAGAGCTGCACTCACTCTTCTGCTACATAAGTAATGCATGTACACAGTGACTGCACCAGCAGACTAGTGAGTGCAGCTCTGGAGTATAATACAGGATGTAACTCAGGATTAGTACAGGATAAGTAATGTATGTACACAGTGACTGCACCAGCAGAGTAGTGAGTGCAGCTCTGGAGTATAATATAGGATGTAACTCGGGATCAGTACAGGATAAGTAATGTATGTACACAGTGACTGCACCAGCAGAATAGTGAGTGCAGCTCTGGAGTATAATACAGGATGTAACTCAGGATCAGTACAGGATAAGTAATGTATGTACACAGTGACTGCACCAGCAGAATAGTGAGTGCAGCTCTGGAGTATAATACAGGATGTAACTCAGGATCAGTACTGGATAAGTAATGTATGTACACAGTGACTGCACCAGCAGAATAGTGAGTGCAGCTCTGGGGTATAATACAGGATGTAACTCAGGATCAGTACTGGATAAGTAATGTATGTACACAGTGACTGCACCAGCAGAATAGTGAGTGCAGCTCTGGAGTATAATACAGGATGTAACTCAGGATCAGTACTGGATAAGTAATGTATGTACACAGTGACTGCACCAGCAGAATAGTGAGTGCAGCTCTGGAGTATAATACAGGATGTAACTCAGGATCAGTACAGGATAAGTAATGTATGTACACAGTGACTACACCAGCAGAATAGTGAGTGCAGCTCTGGAGTATAATACAGGATGTAACTCAGGATCAGTACAGGATAAGTAATGTATGTACACAGTGACTGCACCAGCAGAATAGTGAGTGCAGCTCTGGAGTATAATACAGGATGTAACTCAGGATCAGTACAGGATAAGTAATGTATGTACACAGTGACTGCACCAGCAGAATAGTGAGTGCAGCTCTGGAGTATAATACAGGATGTAACTCAGGATCAGTACAGAATAAGTAATGTATGTACACAGTGACTGCACCAGCAGAATAGTGAGTGCAGCTCTGGAGTATAATACAGGATGTAACTCAGGATCAGTACAGGATAAGTCATGTATATACACAGTGACTGCACCAGCAGAATAGTGAGTGCAGCTCTGGAGTATAATACAGGATGTAACTCAGGATCAGTACAGGATAAGTAATGTATGTACACAGTGATTCCACCAGCAGAATAGTGAGTGCAGCTCTGGGGTATAATACAGGATGTAACTCAGGATCAGTACAGGATAAGTAATGTATGTACACAGTGACTGCACCAGCAGAATAGTGAGTGCAGCTCTGGAGTATAATACAGGATGTAACTCAGGATCAGTACAGAATAAGTAATGTATGTACACAGTGACTGCACCAGCAGAATAGTGAGTGCAGCTCTGGAGTATAATACAGGATGTAACTCAGGATCAGTACAGGATAAGTCATGTATATACACAGTGACTGCACCAGCAGAATAGTGAGTGCAGCTCTGGAGTATAATACAGGATGTAACTCAGGATCAGTACAGGATAAGTAATGTATGTACACAGTGATTCCACCAGCAGAATAGTGAGTGCAGCTCTGGGGTATAATACAGGATGTAACTCAGGATCAGTACAGGATAAGTAATGTATGTACACAGTGACTGCACCAGCAGAATAGTGAGTGCAGCTCTGGAGTATAATACAGGCTATATTTGCTGCGCTGCTGCTAGTTGTGCTGTCCCAAGCAGTCATTCATGTTTTGTGTTTTTGATTCTGAACGGTTTCAAGATCTCTTCTTTCTGTCAGTGAATGGGAACATCCTTGTTTGTATTGAGACCGAAAACGTGTCCTGATCCAAAGTTCTTCTCACAGCTGAGGGTTCGTCACTAGTGTTGAGTGAAGCGAGCGTCGGATGTTTCATCTGTAGTCGCTCCATCCAAAACTTCAGAGATCCATCTCTGTACAGTATTAGAACGTATGGGCTCCCATGAGCCCAAGTTAGTTATTCACGAAGTCGCGCGTAACTTCGGCAGTTGATTTTTTTTAAAAGTGGAAAACAACTTTATAACTTGAAACCGAACTCGGAACCAAAACAAAGTTTGATTTTAAGTTATAAAGTGGTTTTCCGCCTTAACATCAACTGCCGAAGTTACGCGCGACTTCGTGAACTAAGTAACTTCAGCTACTGTACCGAGACGGATCTCCGTACAGGATTATTCCGAAGCTTTGAATGGAGCGACTTCGCTCGTCACTATTCGTCAGAGTGGCTTGGAGAGGATTTGTTTTACTGGATGTGACTGTGACGATCCCTCTGCTGTGAGATGTAATAGGTCTGTGAAGGGTTTACTACGCCTCTCGGTGTAAATGAGAAAGTTTCCATTCACTGACTGCAAGGTGAAAATTGTAAGATCAGCGACGCCTGGGAGACATGATGCTGCTTACTACTTGGGGAGGATAGCCGCTGAGTGAGACCCCCCAGTAATCAGGTGGAATCTCCCTGCAGCGCCACCACAGGGGGAAGTGCAGTATTACACCATGCCTGGTCCTCCCAGTCAAGAGATGCCTTCTGGATAAGACGTGGGGGTCCTGGAGAACCCAGGGGGGCGCCTTTAATGAGCTCTGGGTACTCCTAATTCCCAGGGAAGGTCCGGCTGCGGGTTATTATAATGGCGCGGTTGTCTGTAGTCCCGTGACGCAGCCGAGGCCGCGTCGTAATCCTGCCCTCCCTCCGGAGCGGTTTGCTTTCAGAGCTGTTGACTTCGACCCATTGGGAATTTGCTTGTGAATTAACCCCTTGATAGTTGCCGAAAGTCTCCCCTTAACAAGGCGCCATCCTGGTCTGCGTTAAATCTTATCGGTTAGCCCTACTTCGTAGTCCCGTGCGTTCCTGGCGTTTGGCTTATGTCATGTGTAACACTTCAGAGCTGCGTTCAAAATTCTGCTGGAATATATCACTGTGATGTGTTTTTTTTGTGATGTGCAGTTCAAGGAGGAGATTTCCAGGCGGTTTAAAGCCAAGAAGGATCAGCTGGTTCTGATATTCGCTGGGAAGATCTTGAAAGATGGAGACACTCTGAACCAGCATGGCATCAAAGATGGCCTCACTGTACATCTAGTCATCAAGACGGCACAGAAGTGAGTAGTGACGTTCTTGAACCTGAAATCTACAACTCCCAGCATGCTCAGGTCACTTCTGTGGGAGTTGTTGTGAGGACGGCCAAGTAAGTGTGCATGCTGGGAGTCGGAGTGTTGCCGATCCATGACCTCATGAGATGATATGTGTTTTAGGTTACAGGATCCATCCGCCGCCTCTCCTTCTGCTGCTGCCACCGTTGCTGCCTCTACTGCATCCACCACACCTGAAGAAAACGCCACCTCGCCCTTACCGTCTGACCCCACCGCCACCCCTGCTCCTGACAGCGCTGGTGGTGCCAGCAGAGCGAGTGGCACAAGCCCCCCTGATAGGCCTTCATCTCCGGGCATCCTCAGTAAGTACGCGCCCTACTTCACCGCTGGTGGCTTCTGGTTCCTGTTGTATTAAGTTCCTCCTCTGTCTTCCAGCCGGCTTCGGAGGGCTGACCGGTTTGGGTAACTTGGGCATGGGCTCCCCCAACTTCATGGAGCTTCAGCAACAGATGCAACGCCAGCTCATGTCCAACCCGGAGATGTTGTCTCAGATCATGGAGAACCCGCTGGTGCAGAACATGATGTCCAACCCGGACCTCATGAGGCAGATGATCATAGCGAATCCTCAAATGCAGCAGCTGATGGAGAGGAACCCAGAGATCAGTCACATGCTGAACAACCCCGAGCTCATGAGACAGGTACGGGATGCCGGGCATGGTCGACGTCCCCTGTTATAGACCCTTCCCCTGGTGCAGCCATTTGAGTTTAATCTGTTCTTTCAGACCATGGAACTGGCCCGCAACCCCGCCATGATGCAGGAGATGATGAGGAATCAGGACCGTGCCCTGAGTAACCTTGAGAGCATCCCCGGAGGATATAACGCTTTACGGCGCATGTACACAGATATCCAGGAGCCGATGTTCAGCGCAGCCAGAGAACAGGTAACCAGGGTGCTGTTCACCAGCAGGGGGCAGTCTTCTGTCTAAAACACCAGAATGATGGGGCAGAATCATTTCCTCCAGCGGAGGTGGGTCAGGTGGTAGGTGACCACTACAGCAGGAGCGATGATCGGCGTGGTATATGTGATCTTTTGTACTTATCCGAACGTTGTTTCTCTCTTCTTCCCTAGTTTGGAAACAACCCATTTTCCGCGACTGGCGGCTCGGAGGGTTCAGCCTCTCAGCCTTTACGCACAGAGAACCGCGAGCCTCTTCCAAACCCCTGGAATCCTTCTTCCCCTCAGAGTCAGCCCCCCACCACCGAGGGCAACATCAGCTCCACGACCAGCCAGACAGCCCCTACCGTGTCCAACCCATTCGGCATCAACGCTGCCAGCCTGGGGACGGGTACGAGCGGAGTAACATCCTCAGCATTCTCCTTCAGCCTGTATTAGAGGGCACTCCTCAAATTGCTTAATTAAAGGCTATGGGCGCCTTTGGGGCAATTATTTACAACTGCACTGTCTGGTGTCTGGATAACCCCTTAAAAGGCTATGGACACCTTCGGGGGAATTTTTTATGATTTCATTTTACTCATTTTGGGCTAAAAATACATTTTTTTCAATTGCTTTTTATTAAAAATGTTCAGCAGTTTCTGAGATACAAGGGTTTAAATTTGTCAGTCTGTTTGTTTTCCTTGAATCCCGTCATCTGACAGCTCATGTGTAGCTCTTACCTCGGATCTCATAAACACTTATCAGCACTTAGCTTTAATGAGTGTTTATAAGTGCTGATAAGTGTTTATGAGATCCGAGGTAAGAGCTACACATGAGCTGTCAGATGACGGGATTCAAGGAAAACAGACTGACAGATTTAAACCCTTGTATCTCAGAAACGGCTGAACATTTTTAATAAAGACCAATTGGAAAAAATCTTTTTGGCCCAAAATGAGTGAAATGCAATCGAAAAAATTACTGATTACTGATCTCCTGCCTCTGCCATTCTTATGGTTTCCACCAGTGATGACATCCCCGCTCAGATGTGTGACCACGGCAGCCATTCAGTGGCCTGTCAGCGCTGACGCAGCAAGTGATTGGCTGCAGGGGTCACATGTCTGTTAAATGGCAAGCAGATGCGGTCGTGACATCGGCGCGGCCTCTGATCAGGAGCAGTTGGAGGCAGACATCAGCAGTGCCGTTAGTGGCTTTTTGGGGAGGAAACCCGTGTGAATATGGGGCCTTACAGCCTCACCGAGCTCGTCTAGTGAGCGGAGGGGAAGAAGCAGGCCTTCGTGCTCTATCCATGCGGGTTAGAAAATTCCCACAGTGCGTCAGTGTCAATTTTTCTTACCGTTTTTGTTTTGTTTTAGGTATGTTTAACAGCCCCGAAATGCAGGGTTTGTTCCAGCAGATTTCCGAGAACCCCCAGCTAATACAGAGCATGATGTCCGCCCCCTACATGCGCACCATGATGCAGACGCTCTCCCAGAATCCAGACTTCGCTGCTCAGGTAGGAACATGAGGATGGCGGTAGGTCAGGAAGGGTTTATGGTTAGGGGTCATGGCAAGTTTTAGGCTAGGTCTGCATGACAACAATTTTTATAATGGCAGTCTATGGTGTCGCACTGCAACAGGCGACATGCTGCAACTCGACAGTCGCAAAAAATCCATTCGAGGTGGATTTTTCGGCGACTGTCGCGTCGCAGCATGTGGCATTGCGACACCTTAGACTATCATTATAAAAACTGTCGTGTAGACCTTATCTTCCTACAGAATGGGGGCCCTGTGTCTCCCTCCCCCCATATGAATGAATGTGCTGCAGGTTCAATCGTCTCTGAAGCAGCAGCACATTTGTTTATCCTGTGGGGCTCAAGACCCCTGGTCGGACCCTCGCTGATCAGATTCTTATCCCCCCCCTGGCCACAAGCCCTGTAATGACTGATGTGATCATCTTCCCTCCAGATGATGGGAAACATTCCAATCTTCGCTGGTAACCCCCAGCTCCAGGAACAGCTCAGGCATCAGCTGCCGGTCTTCCTACAGCAGGTAAGATGACTTCACAGTCCCTCAGGCATGACGAGCCGATTCGCCCGCTGCGCTCCCATGGCTGTGTGTCCAGAGTGTCTGCTGCCAGCCCTCATCTGCTTGTTGTCGCCCACAGATGCAGAATCCTGAATCTCTCTCTATAATGACCAACCCCCGAGCCATGCAAGCCCTCCTCCAAATTCAGCAGGGGCTTCAGACGCTCCAGACGGAGGCCCCCGGCCTGATCTCAGGGTAAGACACCATCTAGGTCTAGTCCTGCCAGGACCTTTCTCCTTAAAGACCTCACCCCAGAATAACCATTCCAGTGACCCCTGGACCCTATACTGTGGGTGCCGGTTTCTGGTTGTCTTTAGTCGTCTATCATTCATTCCACCTGTCTTTTTTTGTTTTCCAGTCTTGGTTCCTCTGGTGTCCCCTGGATGCCCCCTACATCCAGTGGAAGCACAGCTCCTGACAATCCCTCCACGCCGACCAGTGCCTCTCCATCTCCAGCAGGGGGCACCAGCAACCCTCAGCAACAAATGATGCAGCAGATGATCCAACTTCTAGCAGGAGGAAGCGCCCCGGTATGAGGCCCCATTCCCGTGTCAAGAGGGACCAGAGACTTGGCTGATGAATTCAGATGCCACCTCTGTGACCCTGAACGGAGGGTGCACTACGCATTCGCCGACTCCCTTCCTTCACTGCTTCTGTCTCTGCTATTTCCGGCAGTCCCATAGCGGTGAATGGAGAAGGTGGCTGTGCATGCCTGGTGTGCAGTCCATTCACTGCTATGGGACTTCAGTAAATAGTAGAGTGCGCTCGCTCAGCTATTTTCGGAACTCCTTTAGCAGTGAATGGAGAACACGCTCGGTAGCATATCGTAGCTTCTGAGATGGGTATATCCCTTTGTTGTGTGTATTCATGACTTGTAATGCTCTCCTGTCTCGCCCATTACAGGGACAGACCCCAGAGGTGCGCTTCCAGTCCCAACTGGACCAGTTAAACGCCATGGGCTTCATCAACCGCGAAGCTAACCTACAAGCCCTCATCGCAACGGGTGGAGACATCAACGCGGCCATCGAAAGACTGTTGGGCTCTCAGCCCTCTTAAGAGCGAGCCGTCTGCCAAAGCGGAAACCCACAGCAATGCGCAAACCCCGACAAGAACCATCCTGGCCCTTAGTACTTAGTCCTGACCGCTGAGCATCATGGGAAGTGGCCGCACCCTACATGCTATTGACACTGGACAGTCCCTAGGAGGCGCTCTGCGGTGCTGTACATGTCTCATCTCTCTCACCTCCCCCCTCCTTCATGGGGAGGGGGGGCGAGCCGTATATTTTTTCCCAAATGTCAGCTCTTTGGCGCTGTTCGCACAGGCCTGCTCCTAGCTGATTGCTCCTAATTATTTAACTCACTAATCTTCATGACTTTGCTCAGCGGATATCGTGAAGTGACGACCGACGACCTAGGATGTTTTATTATTTTTTTTCTCCCCCTTCCCCCATTTCCCTATATTTTAAAGATAACCCCCATCCTCCTAACGATGTGGAGTCTTATTTTCATTAGATTTGATTTTAACAATAAACCAAATGTTTTATTTTTCCTGACTATATGCCCAGACTTGTGATAGTGATGTGATGCCCGCTCCTGCCTGGTTCCTATCCTGGCGGGGCAGGGGTGATGGGTAACTGTAAATTTTCGAGATCGCGTATCCTCTGGTTACATTAACTGGAACGGTTTGCGTCTGTATTTTCCCGACTTTGCGCGTAAGGTCCTGGCTACTAAAAGCATCTTGGCAAAATGGAGTGTGTGCGCGTCCATCTGTGGGTTCTGGGGGGAGGGAAGGAAAGATGGGGGGGGATGCTTGCAGGCAAGGGTTAAAGGGGTTATCCAATCTTAGACAATGGGGGCATATCGCTAGGATATGCCCCCATTGTCTGATAGCTGCGGGTCCCGCACCTACAAGGAGAACGGAGCTGAGAAAGTTTAGGAGGGCGCATGCGCAGCCGCCCGCCATTCATTTCTATGGAGCCGCTGAAAATAGCCAAGGCTATTTCCGTCGGGCCCCATAGAAATGAATGGGGGCGGGGAGCTGCGGCTGGTGGTGAACAGGACCCCGGGAGACCCTGGGTCCTCCAGCCATAACTCTCCCCGGCTCCGTTCTCCTTGTAGATGCGGGACCCGCACCTATCAGACAAAGATGCGATAACCCCTTTAATGGGTTTATTAATTTACCCTTCAGTTTTTGACTTTTTTAAGATCTCTGCTTCCTGTCTGTGTTGGACACGATACGTCTCACAGCTGAGAGTTTGCTACAGTTGTATCCAGTCTAAATAATCCTTTTTGGACTTAGGGGTTGTTAGGTTGTATACATTTAAAAAATATATATATTTTTTAAAGGATGGTGTAAAATAAGTCAATACTTTACAGTGCTTCACTGGTCTTTCTCAATCCGGCAGCGGTGACCTACCTGAGCCTGTTTTTGGCTAAGCGGACATTTCCTGCATCTCGAGAGGAACCTGGAAACGGAGGATGGCACCGTGGGAAGCCTATTTTAAAATGTTAATTATCGGACAACCCCTTTAAGGCCCTGTTCACATCACGTTATTGGCCTCCATTTGTCGTACAGGTTACCATTACCCCTTCCTTGCCCGTCAATGGAAACCTCTGGGCATGATTGGCATATATGTTGGAAGCATTCCCACTGTACATGCTTAATGACATGAGGCCGACCATTTTTACCTGCACTGATACATTGTAACAGACTCTGGACAGAGAGCTGCTCATTTGTTTAGCTTATAGAGGGGAATATCTGCCATGAGCACTATTGATATTAAAAAGATCATTGACAGCAAGCAGAGATCTTGAAAACACTTCAAATACACAGCATGATAGATGGACAGGTCCCTTTTTAGAAGAGCTATATGAGAACATTTGTTTATGGGCGTCAGCAGAATTGTACATGCAGCTTTGGAGGTGACTGGAGCATTAATGCAATCTGTAGATGAGAATCAATGGTTCGGGGAACTGTTTTGTTTCCTCCTCGTTGGAAGAGGAAAAGTTCCTGTCAGAGAAGAGTCAGCCGACACGGGGGTGCGGTGTTCCTTTCACGCGCCGACAGCTGCACGACGCAATCCACTTGGGGTTATACTAGGCTTCGGTATTAATTACATGTTGTATTTGTGTTTACATGGCAGCTCTGCACCCAAAACTGAAAAACCTCAAGTTCTCTCAAAAACGGAGGTCCCAAGGTCAACTATGAAAATGTATGGAATGGGAGCTGTGCCCTTCTTGTAGGGGGACCCTCACTGTTTCTTTCTGCGGCGGCGGCTTATCTCCTGTCAGAACCAAAGGATTGGGCTTTGAAATTTCAGCTTGTCCGATTCTTTTTTTCCTTCCCTTACGACAACACTAATTGTGGTAGAGTCCAGAGAACACGGCGAAATTGACCGGTTCGGCTAAGGCCTCATGGACATGACTGTGGTATGCAAAATAACTAATGTGTTGCATCCTCATTTTTGGAGGACCCATTGACTTCAATGGGTCTGTGGTCTACATATGGTGGCCATGCAATGGAAAGAACATCACCTGTTCTTGCCCACAAACTGTGGACCAGTGCCCCACGGAAATAAGTGGGTCTTCAAAAAAAAATAAAAAATACAGCATGGACGTAATCTATATTTTCCACACTGCAAAATACATTTGGTCTGGTATAAAAAAATAATATACAATGAATGAATAATATACAACAGCAACAAAGCTTTATTTAAACAGTGTGCACACAACAATATAGTATTCACCACACAGTTCTGTTTTCAGGTAAGTGGGTATTATCAAGTGTACTGTCACTTTAAGAAATGGCATTCACTAAGGTGCTGAATTTTCAGCATGGTGTGCGCCATATATCCTTCCAGGGGCTCGTCTGTGGGGGAAAAATGAAAATGTTAGCAAACAAACCAACCCTGAATCTCCTCCCATTTTCAGGCTCCACTCATTGAGTGAAATGACTAGGCCTCAGAGCCTATGTGGCCTTGTTGCCCATAGCAACCAATCAGAGTTGAGTTTTCATTTCTTCACTGCAGGTTACAAAATGAAAGCTGAACTCTGATTGGCTGCTGTGGGCAACAGGGCCGCATAATAATAATCTGAGGCCTAATATTGTTAAGAAATGGGGGGGGGGGCACACGTCTGTGTTACGTCATTTGCCTCCTTCACACAAGGAGTTGCTACTCAAGAGGAGGCCGCCATAGCTGTGTGAGAGATGGGTAGTCACAACGCTGGGGCGGACCAGTAATTGATTAGGAGGGGTCCACTAATGACATAATTGAACCACATGAAGGATATAAATTAGTGGGGGGGGGGGAAACACACTAAAAGTTGAGTCCTCCTTAAGAAGTATCATTATCCCGTCTGCGGCGGAAGCTTCAGGTTGGGCCTTTCCGCCATTTTGTAAGGAGAACCTTCAAGGCAGTTTGGAGACTAAGATTTGCTGTTTGTCTCTTACACTAAAAACAACAAAATCACTAGTCTTCCAGACCGACCGAGAAGCTGACAGTCGATGGCTGCTCCCGCGTTCCTGAAAATTTCTGAAATCGGCATAGTTAATAAGGAAATTCTGCGTCAGTTTGGCCGTTCAAATATATATGAATTATCCGGACGTCTTATGGCAGCACAGCTTTCAGGAAATGAAAAATTTCAGGTAAATCCATTTTCATCATATGTATACATCTTTAAAACAGCTAAGAATACTGCAAAAAATGTTTAAAAAGCCATACTCTCCTCCCAGATCCCCCTCTGCACTCATACTGATGCCAGAGTAATTGGCTGCAGCGGTCACCTACCCCTGCTGAGACCACTAGAAGGAAGGGCCTCTATGTCTCCTCCCTGCACAACCATGCTGAGGAGGAGTGCCTCTGCCGCCATATACAATGTCTTCTGGACTGACACCCGATCACCGCTGTGCGGTCAGAAACCAGTGGTTTAAACCAATCAGATTCCGGCTTCCATTGTTCTAGTGCTGCCAGCGCTGTCTGGGGTGTTTGTATATCATGCGATGGCCGAGCAGTAAATAGTTAATCTAGCAATATATTCCTATCCAGCCTCGATCACTATCTTATGCTGACACCTCCAGGAATAATGCCGCCACGGGGCTGTCAGCCTCAGGCAGTGCCTCTGATCATTGTCATGTTGCTCCAGGCAAGTAAGTAAGATTCTGTGTGCTCCCCCTTTAAGGTTTTGTACCCAAACTTCTTTCTAGCATCATGTTAGGTGGTCACAGACGATCATTTTTATTTTTATTTTTTTTATTTTGGATCCAAATCTAACGACTTAATGGGTTTCCTCTGTAGTAAACAACTGTGCCGTATGCATCACCGGTTTATCCTATGGCCCAATTCACTACACTGTCAGTTTTTCCTGGACGTTTTTCAACCATTTTTGCATCCATTTTCCATCCGTCTCTGTATTTAATGCTCCCTTTAGTGCCCCCCAGTATAATTAATTCCCACACTAGTGGTCCCCAGTATTATTAATTCCCCCATTAGTGCCCCAGTATTAATTCCCCCATTAGTGCCCCCCAGTATTATTAATTTCCACACTAGTGGTCCCCAGTATTATTAATTTCCACACTAGTGGTCCCCAGTATTATTAATTTCCCCATTAGTGCCCCCAGTATTATTAATTTCCCCATTAGTGCCCCCAGTATTAATTCCCCCATAAGTGCCCCCCAGTATTATTAATTTCCACACTAGTGGTCCCCAGTATTATTAATTCCTCCCATTAGTGCCCCCAGTATTAATTCCCCCATTAGTGCCCCCCAGTATTATTAATTTCCACACTAGTGGTCCCCAGTATTATTAATGCCCCCAGTATTAATTCCCCCATTAGTGCCCCCCAGTATTATTAATTTCCACACTAGTGGTCCCCAGTATTATTAATTCCCCCAGTATTAATTCCCCCATTAGTGCCCCCCAGTATTATTAATTTCCACACTAGTGGTCCCCAGTATTATTAATTTCCACACTAGTGGTCCCCAGTATTATTAATTCCCCCAGTATTAATTCCCCCATTAGTGCCCCCCAGTATTATTAATTTCCACACTAGTGGTCCCCAGTATTATTAATTTCCCCATTAGTGCCCCCAGTATTAATTCCCCCATTAGTGCCCCCCAGTATTATTAATTTCCACACTAGTGGTCCCCAGTATTATTAATGCCCCTACTAGTGCCCCCAGTATTAATTCCCCCATTAGTGCCCCCCAGTATTATTAATTTCCACACTAGTGGTCCCCAGTATTATTAATTCCCCCAGTATTAATTCCCCCATTAGTGCCCCCCAGTATTATTATTTCCCACACTAGTGGCCCCGAGTATTATGAATGCCCCAATAGTGGAGCAAGTGTCCCACAGCTGCAAGTGGTTGAGGTATTTTTTTAACCCCAGCCGTTAGATGAGTGCACTCCTTTTCATTTCAGTGGTGTCCGTCTGGCCAAGAAAACAGCCACAAATAGGACATGTCCTATTTTTTGACGGACTCTATTCACTGGCCGTTAAGAAACGGTCATTTGAATAGCCCCATTGACTTCAATTGGTTAAAAAAAAAATGGCCGTGTGATGAGGTCGAGACTATACAGTTACCAGCTGTGTCCACTACAAAGTAGGTGGAGCTGTATTGTTCCGGAGCGGTCTTCCGGGGGCGGGGTATTAGACTCCTGCCGATCAGATATTGATGGTCTATCTTGAGAAAACAGAATCTAAAAGATGTAAAGTACAATAATAAAAAAGGGATAATATGAGAAAAAAATCACCAAACCATTTTGAATAAAAAAAACTTTAAAAAAAACGACATCTATTTTCTCAGGTGTAAGGCGGAATATGTTTTCAGTCACGTAATTGTAGATATTGTCTTGTGACCAGAGACAGGAGCTCCACAAATAACATGCAGATTAATTCAGCAAGATGATTGCCTTCCCCCCCCCCCCTTTTAATTCGTATCTACCAATGCGCCATAATTGCCCAGGGATGCGGCGCTGGGTGAGGTCGTCACCTTTCACGTTGCTAAGAGCCCGCCGCTTTCAATATGGCATCCCTCATTCCATTTTAAAATGACCGATCCTTCTCCTATCAGCCCAAAACACAGCTCCTTTTGTTCGGATAATGGATCAGAGACACTTATAGCTCACAATAGCAAAAGGGAGCGGGAGAGAAAAAAAAAAGTTAAATGACAATAATACAAAAAAAAAAATTATCTTGTTGAACGCGGCTGAAAATGACGTTAATTAGGCGCCGGCTTTTGTTTCTAATGAAAAAAAAAAAAAAACGGGAGTAAATGCTGAGAACACATCATGATCTTGTTGTTTTCCCGATTTTGCAACCTCTGCTTACCTCCCCATTTAGTTCTTTTTAATTTTTTTTGTAATTTTTTTTGTAATTTTTTTTGTAATTTTTTTTTTTTCATTTACGCAAATGATGCTGCCATCATAAGGACAGGAAAATTGAGGCCTTTGTTATCCTGCTGATGATAAAGAGCTTTTTGTCACAAGAATTATTGGGGATGGGGGGAGGGGGGGGGGTGACCCACGTGGTTCAGGATAAATTAGCACAATGTCTTCTGATTAAAACGGGTAGTTCAGTCTGACACGTGTACCGCAGTGTCTTTCATGGGTTGATGAATTGCCTTAATTAGCGCCAATCGATGATATAGGCAATTGATCAATGAGTGATTGTTCTCGCCTTCGTTAGTTCTCCCTCAGACGGAGTGTGTACAAAGATATCATTTACTTAGTATGCCTCTTCCAAAATTTTTTTTAATGGTGTAAAAGAAATTTGGAATTACATGGTATACTGTAAAACTGGATATCTGAAGTCACCACTAGAGGGAGCTCTAATCATCTCAAGTTATGTCATGACCATTGAACTCCATCGAAGGTGTAAAAATCTCTTTATGCTGAGCTCCCTCTAGTGGTGGCTTCATATATCCAAGAGTTCAGCCTCCCTCACCCTGCGGGGTCTGCCTCCATGGTAAGTACCATGTTCCACTGTATAGGGATAGAGTAGCCTAGGTGGCTCACTGACCACTGACACCCACTGCAGGAAAAAAAAACACGTATACCATATTATAAATATACATAATATAGTATTACGGTAATATTAGTTATCATTTCCGAAGAAAATTCTCCAAAAATTTAGCATTTTCCAATTCTGTTACTCTAGCTTTGGTTTTGGTCGTGCTATAGTCTTAATAGCCATTAGAACCGGATGACCCAATTTCTGCCCGATACGTTCACCACACAATCAAATTTCACTGAAATCATAAATCTTTGGCGCTGATTTCTATGGATGGTTCAGCATAACACAATAGTGCCCCCATGTGGATGCGGCGTGAACTGTCTCTGCTGAGCATAGAAGGCTACACAAATCCATGTCACCTGCCTAAGAGATGGCGGTATATCTGTATAACGAGGACATAACTGATTTGCTTGAGGGACTTCAGGGGCCGAAATCAGACAGCACCCAAGATTCGAAAGGATCCATCACAGCCCTTTGTCTTCTCTATCCTGCAGAGCTGACATTCTAATATGCAATCTTATATGTTTGCTTATGGTGAAGGCCTAAAAAGACGATTATCGACAGAGGTCCTGACATCGCTGTCAGTACAGGCCTAGATCCCGGGAGAGACCTCCTAGAAGAGTTGGCTGTCTCTCAGGCACGGAGTTGTGGAAGGGAAGAAAATGTATATGGCACCAGAATTCTGCATTAGATGTAACCCCCGTGCCCAAAGTGCATACACAAAATGGCGGCGCAAAGGCTCGGAAAATTTCCGGCGTCACATTTTTCATGCATACATTCTACCACGCATCAACTTTGAAATGTTGGCCTAGATTCTTGTAGACATGGAGTCTGGTCCAGTGCGCTTTCGGGCCTACTTCCAGGAATGGCCATAAGGGGGAGCCACTGCCTTGTCTATTAGAAATTTGAACCTTTGCGCTCAAATACCCCTCTTCAGAAAAAAAAAAAAAGGAGTTTCTTTTATATTTTCATTCTCCGACTCCATCAGTTGCCCGATCGAACTCCAAGAGGGCCTTCAAATGACGGGATAATCAGGCAGGGACCGAGGGACCGTCACTTTTTCATGTCTGACATTTTTATTTATTTTAAAGCCACGCAGGAAATTTCCCCGACTCCTGCCTAAAAGGACAGATTGGAAGAGCGGTGCCAGGAGACATGAGAGGCGGACGACTGCCATCCCAAAGCCTTTGTTGTACCGCACACAAAGGTTCCCAAATGATACTGCATCCTTTTGTTCCAGGCGGCCTCTAATGTGCGGCCCTCTTACGGAATATATGCATTTTATCCTTTTCAGTATTGTCCCTGCTAGTAAATTTGGGAGGGGGGGGGAGCTGAATCGTGGCCAATTTTCAAAAGCCTTGTCTGAAGCTGCCCGGCACAAACAGATTTTTTTCGTGCCCAGTCGATGCCACCCTCCATTCTTTTAATTACACCAGTTACCTTGATCTTTGAGATAATAAATCACCATGTCCGGTTTAACCCTTAAAGCTTAAAAAAAGAGTCCATAATGACTCTCTAATTAAAAAGAATAGCGGGCAGAGAAGGCCACACTGTAGGCGCCACTTCATCTTAAGTCATTGTCAGTCACTTCCATGGAGCTCTCATGAAAGGAGAATATGCTGGGAAAGATGATGAGTCTCGGAGAAGGGAGGAGTAAAATTGCTGCGAGCAGAAAATTTTCTATGATAGCGTATTTATACCTTTTTAAAGGGGAAGTTCACTTTTAACAAAAAGATCCTAACACTGTTCCAATGGGTGACCATGTAAAACATGGCCATGGTGAGGAACCAGAGGGGGGAGCTGTTCTCTAGGTAGGGCCTATGACGTCCACATGTTCTAAAAGGGATCTTGACGGGACAACCCATTTTAATCGTATCGACCAGATAGCCCGGTGTGTCTTGGACCCTGGCGGAGTTTGTATTTGCCACTTGTAATTGACAACTCAGGCTTGGACTCAAAACGGTGTTCCAGTGCCCATAATGATGTATGTATAGGTGCCGATAGTATTACCGATGCCAATTAACGGAAAAAAAAAAGTCTACTCTTAGGGAGGGACTACAAAAACACAAAAGTTGCAAGAAATCCAATCTTACTTGATTTCTTGCAACATGTGGGTCGTAGTTGACGCAATTGGCTTGTTGTAATGCATATAGGGCTAAAGAATGAAGAAATGGCAACCCTATGTTTTACATATGAATATAGGCAAATATAAATAAAAATGTATTTACCTGAAATGTTCATTTTTCACAGCTTTCGTGACTGTGCTCCAGGAAAATGAAAAGTTATTTACCTGTAATTTTAATTTCTTGTAGTCCTACAGCTTTTGTGTCTGTGCTGACATAGGATGTCCAGGAAAATGAAAATTAGTTTACCTGCAATTTTCATTTCCTGTAGTCCTACGGCAGCATAGCTTTTGTGATTGTGCTGACATAGGATGTCCAGGAAAATGAAAATATATTTACCTGCAATTTTCATTTCCTGTAGTCCTATGGCAGCATAGCATTTGTGACTGTGCTGCCGTAGGATGTCCAGGAAAATAAAAATTTGTTAACCTGCAATTTCCATTTACTGTAGTCCTACGGCAGCATAGCTTTTGTGTCTGTGCTGACATAGGATGTCCAGGAAAATGAAAATTAGTTTACCTGCAATTTTCATTTCCTGTAGTCCTACAGCAGCATAGCTTTTGCGATTGTGCTGCCATAGGATGTCCAGGAAAATGAAAATATATTTACCTGCAATTTTCATTTCCTGTAGTCCTATGGCAGCATAGCATTTGTGACTGTGCTGCCGTAGGATGTCCAGGAAAATAAAAATTTGTTAACCTGCAATTTCCATTTACTGTAGTCCTACGGCAGCATAGCTTTTGTGTCTGTGCTGACATAGGATGTCCAGGAAAATGAAAATTTATTTACCTGCAATTTTCATTTCCTGTAGTCATACGGCAGCATAGCTTTTGTGTCTGTGCTGACATAGGATGTCCAGGAAAATGAAAATGTATTTACCTGCAATCTTCATTTCCTGTAGTCCTACGGCAGCATAGCTTTTGTGTCTGTGCTGTCATAGGATGTCCAAGAATATGAAAATGTATTTACCTGCTATTTTAATTTCCTGTAGTCCTATGGCAGCATATCTTTTGTGTCTGTGCTGACATAGGATGTCCAGGAAAGTGAAAATTAGTTTACCTGCAATTTTCATTTCCTGTAGTCCTACGGCAGCATAGCTTTTGTGATTGTGCTGCCATAGGATGTCCAGGAAAATGAAAATATATTTACCTGCAATTTTCATTTCCTGTAGTCCTATGGCAGCATAGCATTTGTGACTGTGCTGCCGTAGGATGTCCAGGAAAATAAAAATTTGTTAACCTGCAATTTCCATTTACTGTAGTCCTACGGCAGCATAGCTTTTGTGTCTGTGCTGACATAGGATGTCCAGGAAAATGAAAATTTATTTACCTGCAATCTTCATTTCCTGTAGTCCTACGGCAGCATAGCTTTTGTGTCTGTGCTGTCATAGGATGTCCAAGAATATGAAAATGTATTTACCTGCTATTTTAATTTCCTGTAGTCCTATGGCAGCATAGCTTTTGTGACTGTGCTGACATAGGATGTCCAGGAAAATGAAAATTTGTTTACCTGCAATTTTCATTTCCTGTAGTCCACAGGCAGCACAGTCACAAAATCTATGCTGCTGTAGGACTTCCAAAAAATAGTCAGTGGTATGAAATACTATCCATAAAGGGGTTCTCCAGGCTACAGGCATTGATGACCTAACCTCAGAACAGGTCATCAGTGTCTGATCTGTGGAGATCTGACAACCAACACCACCACCGATCAGCTGTTTCGGGTGCCAGAACCTAACAGTGTATGGACAGAAGCAGATGGCTCCCTACACTGTGTAAGTTTACAGTACTAGCGCACTGCAGCTGCATGCACTTGAATTGGAGCTGAGCTGCAGTACCCTGGCACGACCACTACGCTGTCTGCCTCCATCTCTGTATACAGTCTAACTTCTGACGCTGCAGCAACCCAAAACAGCTGATGGGGGGGGGGGGGGTGCTGTGTTTCGGACCCCCACCACATCTGACATTGATGATCTATCTTGTAGATAGGTGATCAATGTCAGTAGCCCGAAAAACATGGCTGCTTTTTTTTTTTCCAGAAACAGCGCCACACGTTCCATCACACATGGTCAGAGCTAGGTAAGATGGGATATGGTATAGTAGAGCAAGCTGATATGTGGTACCATAGAAATCAATGGACTCCAAGCTATGATGCTTATTATCATGTATATTAATAGATGTTATCATGACTCATTATTCCACAAATATTTTTTCCCTATCTATTCATAAAAAACATGTGTTGTTTGCATCACCCGATATGTCATCATTTCATAGACTCCGGAGACAAAGGAAAGCTGTGTGTAATATACGAAGTCACTTGTGGCGATGGTTGAGTCATGTCTCCGTAAGAAGAGTATTCATTAGCAATTGGAGAATGTGTTACTAATTAGCAGTTAGCTATATTTATATCAAAATCATTAGCAGCAAGATGGACTTCCACATAAATACTTGGCAATACCATCCTTGCAGTGACATGTCATGTAGACGAGGAGGAGACGGCACAATCATCTACGTGTGTCACATGAATTAGTGTGAGCCTCAAAACCGAAGAATAACTCCTATATAATGTGACGGCTGCAGTGACCACATGGAAGGGTACACAAAGGGTATGATATTATCAGGAGGTATGGCAGGATGGTGCAGTGTATGTGGAGGTATGGTAGGATGGTGCGGTGTATGTGGAGGTATGGTAGGATGGTGCAGTGTACGTGGAGGTATGGCAGGATGGTGCGGTGTATGTGGAGGTATGGTAGGATGGTGCGGTGTATGTGGAGGTATGGTAGGATGGTGCAGTGTATGTGGAGGTATGGTAGGATGGTGCAGTGTACGTGGAGGTATGGCAGGATGGTGCGGTGTATGTGGAGGTATGGTAGGATGGTGCAGTGTACGTGGAGGTATGGCAGGATGGTGCAGTGTATGTGGAGGTATGGCAGGATGGTGCGGTGTATGTGGAGGTATGGTAGGATGGTGCAGTGTACGTGGAGGTATGGCAGGATGGTGCAGTGTACGTGGAGGTATGGTAGGATGGTGCAGTGTACGCGGAGGTATGGTAGGATGGTGCAGTGTACGTGGAGGTATGGCAGGATGGTGCAGTGTATGTGGAGGTATGGTAGGATGGTGCAGTGTATGTGGAGGTATGGTAGGATGGTGCAGTGTACGTGGAGGTATGGCAGGATGGTGCAGTGTATGTGGAGGTATGGCAGGATGGTGCGGTGTATGTGGAGGTATGGCAGGATGGTGCGGTGTATGTGGAGGTATGGTAGGATGGTGCAGTGTACGTGGAGGTATGGCAGGATGGTGCAGTGTACGTGGAGGTATGGTAGGATGGTGCAGTGTACGTGGAGGTATGGTAGGATGGTGCAGTGTACGTGGAGGTATGGCAGGATGGTGCAGTGTATGTGGAGGTATGGTAGGATGGTGCAGTGTATGTGGAGGTATGGTAGGATGGTGCAGTGTACGTGGAGGTATGGCAGGATGGTGCAGTGTACGTGGAGGTATGGCAGGATGGTGCAGTGTACGTGGAGGTATGGCAGGATGGTGCAGTGTATGTGGAGGTATGGCAGGATGGTGCGGTGTATGTGGAGGTATGGTAGGATGGTGCAGTGTACGTGGAGGTATGGCAGGATGGTGCAGTGTACGTGGAGGTATGGTAGGATGGTGCAGTGTACGCGGAGGTATGGTAGGATGGTGCAGTGTACGTGGAGGTATGGCAGGATGGTGCAGTGTATGTGGAGGTATGGTAGGATGGTGCAGTGTATGTGGAGGTATGGTAGGATGGTGCAGTGTACGTGGAGGTATGGCAGGATGGTGCAGTGTATGTGGAGGTATGGCAGGATGGTGCAGTGTACGTGGAGGTATGGTAGGATGGTGCAGTGTATGTGGAGGTATGGCAGGATGGTGCAGTGTACGTGGAGGTATGGTAGGATGGTGCAGTGTACGTGGAGGTATGGCAGGATGGTGCAGTGTATGTGGAGGTATGGTAGGATGGTGCAGTGTACGTGGAGGTATGGCAGGATGGTGCAGTGTACGTGGAGGTATGGCAGGATGGTGCAGTGTATGTGGAGGTATGGCAGGATGGTGCAGTGTACGTGGAGGTATGGTAGGATGGTGCAGTGTATGTGGAGGTATGGCAGGATGGTGCAGTGTACGTGGAGGTATGGTAGGATGGTGCAGTGTACGTGGAGGTATGGCAGGATGGTGCAGTGTACGCGGAGGTATGGCAGGATGGTGCAGTGTATGTGGAGGTATGGTAGGATGGTGCAGTGTACGTGGAGGTATGGCAGGATGGTGCAGTGTATGTGGAGGTATGGCAGGATGGTGCAGTGTACGTGGAGGTATGGTAGGATGGTGCAGTGTATGTGGAGGTATGGCAGGATGGTGCAGTGTACGTGGAGGTATGGTAGGATGGTGCAGTGTACGTGGAGGTATGGCAGGATGGTGCAGTGTACGCGGAGGTATGGCAGGATGGTGCAGTGTACGCGGAGGTATGGCAGGATGGTGCAGTGTATGTGGAGGTATGGCAGGATGGTGCAGTGTACGCGGAGGTATGGCAGGATGGTGCAGTGTACGCGGAGGTATGGCAGGATGGTGCAGTGTATGTGGAGGGATGGTGCAGTGTATGTGGAGGTATGGCAGGATGGTGCAGTGTATGTGGAGGTATGGCAGGATGGTGCAGTGTACGCGGAGGTATGGCAGGATGGTGCAGTGTACGCGGTGGTATAGTGTGAGTGTACATGGAGCTATGGTAATATTATATGGAGGTATGGTTACATGGTGCTTACCAAGAATAGGAGGAGAGTTGGCATTTTACCCAGTCCCGGACGTGCATGGAAGGGCAGTAGGGCTCCGTTCACTGACTGCATACCTTGCCCTTTCACAGCGGGGCGTGTCCTTGCGACTCCATCCCTATCACAGCTCAGGGGTTGTGCTCCTTCTGCTGCAGCTCTCTCTCCATCACAGCTTCTAACAATAGGGCTGAGGGCAGATGAAGAATGGAACTGAGCATGTGCAGTCAGCGATGCTACTGAGGCGCAAACAGCAGGTGGCGCTATGAGAGTACTAACAGGACAACCCCGAATAGATCTGGAATATTAGGCTTCATATATAATTACTTCTAAGCAAAATGTTTATATTGAGTTCAGTTTCACTGATAAATATTTACATCAAATTACCGTCACATCATTTATTTCTTAATTACCAGCGAGAAATAATTTGGCCCAATTAGCAGAAGACTGATTTCCATATTTTATCTCAGTAACAGACGACACCTGCACCTGTGCGCGGTTTATCCTCTCTATACTTATTATCAGTTACGGAGCGCAGCTCCGGAGACACCATCATCTCTGTTGTCTTAAGGTAGCCCTACACACTATATGGAGGCGCACATAATTAACTTGACAAAAACGGAAGTCACTCTGACCGCTTGGACAATTAGGGCTCGTTCATATGTGCGAAGCACGTGCTGTGGACGGCAAATTGCGGTCCGCAATGCGCGGGCACCGACCGCGGCCCAGCCGCGAGTGAATGGGTCCGCGATCCTTCCGTTCCGCAAAAAGATACAGCATGTTCTATCTTTTTGCGGTGCGGAGGCACGGAACGGAACCCCAGAAAGCAGCTTCCGTTCCGCATCACCGGATTTGCGGACCCATTGAAGTGAATAGGTCCGCATCCGTGATGCGGAATGCACACGGAATGGTGCCCATGTATTGCGGATCCGCAATACGGCGACGGGCAGCACACGTTCCTGTGAACGAGCCCTTACTTCCCTTTCTTTGAAAAAAAAAATCGGATTAATAATGCAGGTTAAGATGGGACGAAGCGTTACGCGACTATTTCTCTGCTTTTAGTTACGGCGTATGCACACTTCCGTGTTTTTTGTCCCCACCCATTCCTTTTTTTTTTGCGGGTTGGATGCGGACCCATTCACTTCAGCACCCGTTCCTATTCTTGTCCATTTTACGGACAAGGATAGGACTGTTCTATAGACGGCAGGACTTTGCGTTCCACAAAATGCGGAACGCGCACAGCTGGTATTCGCGTTTTGCGGATCCGCAATTTTACATATACGATCTGCGTTTCTTGCGGATCAGATGCTGACACATTCATCTCAATGGAGCTGCAAATGTTTGAGTCAGTTCTGCTGCCCGCAAAAAAAAAATTAGAACATGTCCTATTTTTGTCCATTTTGTGGCCAAGGATAGGACATTTCTGCAGGACTAAAAAAAAAAAAAAATTGGCGGCATTCACGCCGACAGTATTTGTGTTTTCCGGATCCGCGTTTTGCGGACTGCAGTACACTTATGGCTCTGTGCACTGGATACAGGGTGTTTTCATTCTGTCTCTGCACTGGACCGTTACGGTACGATTTACTGCAGACCTATAGGCCCCCCATTAGAGGGTATTTTCGTCCTCCTTTTAGCGACATCCAGTAAAAAAAAAAAAATTTGAATATGGGTGTCCGTAAAACGCAGGCGCATGAGATTTCTGTCCAGACACAGTGTGAAAAAGCACCAAATTCAAAAACAGGTTTCCTTCACTTTTTACGGTCTTATTAATCAGATTTTTTTTTTAAACACATATTCAAGTGTAGAACTTTCTTAAAGAGAAAGTACCTCCTTTTTATTTCGGAATTGTGGAATATTTTTACTCTGCTTTCTGTACATGATTATGAGGACGGCCATCTTGCCTGAGATGTTGTTAGCATTCAGAGATAGGCTTCATAGCAGCGGCATGGACTGTAGGATGGTGCTTTCTGGAAATGACTCATTGGCCTCTATGGGAGAGTATTGTGGGCATGCTCTGTGCAGAGGTCATTGTGCCGGGAGCAGGGAAGTGAGCTATGGTGGATCCTGCGTGAGTTTTTTTTTATTTTAACATAAAAACTTAACCACTGACCTCAGATCTCTATATGTTCCTACAACGTACTATCCCAAACCAACAGAGAAGCTCCCACTCACTCTACCCAAACTTCTAGGCATGACCACAAGTGGTGGTTGCTCTATCCTAACTTTTAAAACCAGAACTTGTTGTGCTTGGGACAAAAAGTTGGATCCTGTAGGACATGAGAAGTGCATTATGCCATGAAAAGGCTTAGCCAGTATGCTCATGGTTCGATTCAGTGCGGCCTCCACCTTGGGGTAGGTCTGTCTAGCCCATAGGGCTGGTGTGAAGTATTTACCTCCACCATTGAACCTTCAGAGAATACTTCTACATTTCTGAGGTCCTTTCATTTGGATTCACTGGGTTTCAAGGAGAGCAGGTGATGACACATGGACCTGTGAGGTCCTACAGAGCACTAGTCAATAACTTCAGCCTGTTCAGGGGACAACCTCAAACCCCAATTACCACCATATTTATAGGGTATATAGAAAAGGCTTGTTCTTATCAGACACCCCCTTTAAAGGGGTTGTCCTATCTGGACATATCCACAGGAAATACCATAAATGTCCTATAGGTCTGGGTTCCATATCTAAGAACCACACCTATCTTGAGAACTTGGGCTAACAAAGCTGAATGTACACAGAGATGCGCATGCGCAGTTACCTCTACATTCACGGTGGAGCAAGATAGGCGTGGAACCTACCTCTGGGAACCTTTTATGGCATATCCTATCTCATATGTGTCCAGATGGGAACCACACTATATGGACCTACCTGTAGATGCCAAGCAAGTAAGACTTGGCCATTGAACTTGACAGACCCCCCTCGGTTGCTGGGCCCCATGCCGGTGCATGTGAAGTTATGCCGTAGAAGATAATAGAGCAGGTAAAACCTACAGAAGAAGCCTCTTCATTGATCCTGCCCAACTTTCATGTCAGGCGACACGCTGAGGTGTACGTTAAACTAACTCAGCGTGAAATTTCTAAAGGCGGGGGGGGGGGTAGAAATCGTCTTTTGACTGGACATCAAACCAGAGCTATCAAACCGCAGAATCTCACAGTCTGGGCTCTATGATTTAACCCTTCTCAAACTCTTCGAGCCGCCAGGGAACGAAGGGGTGAAACCGACTTATGCTAACATCACAAAAAATAACGACGAGACGTTCTATTGGGGACTATGAGGTTAAATCCACTGGGGCCCATCGGAAGGGTAATAGAATGGAATTTAGATAATTTTTTTTGTAGCATGGCCAAAAAATGTCAAAAGTTTGCGTTCATTAATACCGTAGGAATAATCATCATCATTTGATTAATTTTTCTTAATGCTGAAGCTCGGCACCCGCATGTCTGTCTAAAATGTGTATTCTATATTAGAAGAAATTAGACGAGCCTTCATATAAAAGAATAAAATGTTATAAATTCATAATAATCAGTAAAAAGTAGAATAAAACAGTTAATAAACTGATGCCCTCACCTGTTGATACCCCAAAACCCATTCCAAGTTTCACCCACTTTAATAAACTCATGTCACCTTAAAAAAACAAAAAACATTATATATCATCATCACTGAACACAATAAAAAAAAACATAAAACATCAAAAGAAATCTACAATTTTCTTCATTTTTCCCCCCAATCCATTACCCTGTGCCTTCTATTTTTTTTCAATAGACAAAAGGTAAATTTGTGTAGTATTCTAATAAAAAATAAAATAAATGAAACATAATATAAAAAATCAAACTGTAAAATCCAATAAACAGATGCCAGAGAGTGGGTGCCTTCAGCGCGTCCGCGTCCGTGTTTCATGGATTAGGACACCTGTGGAATTCTAACCCTTTATATGTTTTTTTTTTAATTCTTCCTCATCGTTAAGACCCGGAGAAGAAAAAAACGTGAATGACTTACCTTGCGCTCCTGCCGGCTTCGAGAGAACTGAGATATATCACATTGTCAATGCAAATCTCTCATCTTCCCTTGACGCCAACACCCTTCTCAGGCGAAGGCACACACAGTAGTGTGGGTGGGCGAGACACACACACACACAGGCACACACTCACACACCACATACACGGGGCAGTGCTTCTCAAGGCTGTGGCTTTTCTACATTGGCCTTGCTCCCTTTGATTGTCAGCTTGGTAGGAGAGAGAGAGAGGTCTTAATCTGCCTGACATACAAGCCCCTATGGTGCGTGTGTGTGTGTGTGAGAGCTCGTGTGTGTGTGTAGGAGAAGTGCGTGTGTGTGTGTGAGAGCTCGTGTGTGTGTGTAGGAGAAGTGCGTGTGTGTGTGAGAGCTCGTGTGTGTGTGTAGGAGAAGTGCGTGTGTGCGCACAACTGATGTCATCTTTTCATAGGCACAGAAATGACACAATAGAGGTCTCCAGCTTCAAGGAGGATGGGGGGGGGGGAGTTGTAAAAAAAAAAAAAAAGACGATTAACCCTAACGTTGCTGGGTTTACTGTTTATAAAAAAAAAAAGAACGTGACTAGAAAAAAAGAGGAGTAATAAAACAAATAGTCCTTGGGGTACAAGGGTGGAGCTGAGCACTCGTCTCCACAACCAGTTGAGCTACCTAAAAAAAATTAAAAAAACATAAAAAAGCAAAAAAAATAAAAATAAATGGTCTTTGTTGTACACGGCAACCAATCGCAGCGCGGCTTACTTGTCTGATAGGGCTCTTGAAAAAATGAAAGCTGCTCTGTGATTGGTTGCTATGGGCAACAAAGACAGTTTTTCCTTGTAGACCGTTTCATGCTCGTGACCCATAGATTTTGGCTTCTGAAACTGCCCCCCCCCCCCTCCTCTCTCTTCTGTGGCATCTTACCTACGATTAAGGACTCGTGCGCACAAACATATATATTTTTTTCCGTTTATAGGTCTGTCAAAAAAAATACGGAAGTGACTCCGTGTTCATTCCGTTTCAGTATGTTCACAAAAATACAGAAAATTTCCTATTCTTGTCCGTTTCGCAAAATGGATCTGCAAAAAAACGCGGATCCATGTTTTGAGGACCGCAAAACACATACGGTCGTGTGCATGAGCCCTAAAGCATTGCTGTTGAGACCAGAAAGCGGACACTGGTGGGACCCCCATCGATCACAAGAACGGGGAGTCCTGTATCCCCTGTTGGAACGCGTGTAACATGTCCTCCATTTTGTACAGAGTGGCGGTCGAGCATGTGCATTTCCTCTCCAATCAAATTCTGCGGGACGGCCGTGCTCAGTAGTCCTATCAGCTTGGACTGGAGCGGTTATAGCTGATAGGACTACTGAGCACAGCTTGGAGAGCTCGACCACCACTCTGTACAAAATGGAGGACATGGGAGGTCAGGAGTCTCAGCAGTCAACCCCCTACCAATCTAACAGTTATCACTTCTTCAGTGGGTAGGGGATAACCTGTTGCTACTGGAATACCCCTTTAATTTGGGTACTGGTGGCTGTGTCTCCAGACCCCCCTCCTTCTTTTCTGACAAGTAACGGATTGGCCATGTTGAAATCCAACAGCCCGATCCTTCTTTCTTCCAGGAAAAAGCCAGCAGACCCTCAAATGCATTAGATGGTAGACCGGTCCTGTAGGTAGGTGGGTTCGGATGACATACAGTATATGGCAGTGGAATAGACGACGGAGGGACACCCTGGCATTCAGCGGCCACCCCTCGGTGCGGTATAATCGCTGTTTGTCCCCCACATTTCAGAAATGGCTGACCTCAGATAAGCGATATCTTACATTTTTCTAGGAGGGGGGGGGGGGACGCTCCTTTAACACTGACGGAACACAGAAAATCCGGTTATTCATGGGCGACCTTGGCGCTTTATCACACACCGCATTCTAGATCTGAACGCGTACACACAGACAGGTCGCCGCTTTCTGCAGATTATCCAATCCAAACTAAAAGTGATTGTTCTGCCCAAAAAAAGGGGGTCCTGGAGATATATCCCCCCCCCCCCCCGACTGGCTCCCCCCCCCTAACCACTTGACGTCCTGTGTATAATCTTATTATAACTTTAACTCATTCTCGTCCGCAGCATCTGCTTCCAGATCACCCAGAAGGGTTACAATGCTTGGTGTATAAGCGACATCCTCCCCCCAGTAAAAAATACTAGTAATAATTAGATTAATGAGCGGCGTATCTCTGCCTGCTGATTACAGCTAAGAGGCCTCATTTCCTGCCCGTAATGATGGCTTCATGTGGCTTGAGATAATGGTCTGAGGAGCAGGTAAGGAAACACAAGAGGACACATCATTAGTATTGGATTCAATACAGGACATGCCCTGTCCGGGCTCCACAGCAACCGCAGCCCGTATAGCGCCGGCCGTAAGACAGCGGCATCACGACATCCACCCGCTACACAGACTAATGGGACTGTGTATCTAAGCCTATTGTGTGCGATGCTGTCTGCTTGGACGGTGTATCTAATCCTATCCTGTGTGATACTGTCTGCTGAGCTGTGTATCTAATCCTATCCTGTGTGATACTGTCTGCTGAGCTGTGTATCTAATCCTATCCTGTGTTATACTGTCTGCTGAGCTGTGTATCTAATCCTATCCTGTGTGATACTGTCTGCTGAGCTGTGTATCTAATCCTATCCTGTGTGATACTGTCTGCTGAGCTGTGTATCTAATCCTATCCTGTGTGATACTGTCTGCTGAGCTGTGTATCTAATCCTATCCTGTGTGATACTGTCTGCTGAGCTGTGTATCTAATCCTATCCTGTGTGATACTGTCTGCTGAGATGTGTATCTAATCCTATCCTGTGTGATACTGTCTGCTGAGCTGTGTATCTAATCCTGTCCTGTGTGATACTGTCTGCTGAGCTGTGTATCTAATCCTGTCCTGTGTGATACTGTCTGCTGAGCTGTGTATCTAATCCTATCCTGTGTGATACTGTCTGCTGAGCTGTGTATCTAATCCTGTCCTGTGTGATACTGTCTGCTGAGCTGTGTATCTAATCCTATCCTTTGTGATACTGTCTGCTGAGCTGTGTATCTAATCCTGTCCTGTGTGATACTGTCTGCTGAGCTGTGTATCTAATCCTGTCCTGTGTGATACTGTCTGCTGAGCTGTGTATCTAATCCTATCCTGTGTGATACTGTCTGCTGAGCTGTGTATCTAATCCTGTCCTGTGTGATACTGTCTGCTGAGCTGTGTATCTAATCCTATCCTGTGTGATACTGTCTGCTGAGCTGTGTATCTAATCCTATCCTGTGTGATACTGTCTGCTGAGCTGTGTATCTAATCCTGTCCTGTGTGATACTGTCTGCTGAGCTGTGTATCTAATCCTATCCTGTGTGATACTGTCTGCTGAGCTGTGTATCTAATCCGATCCTGTGTGATACTGTCTGCTGAGCTGTGTATCTAATCCTATCCTGTGTGATACTGTCTGCTGAGCTGTGTATCTAATCCTATCCTGTGTGATACTGTCTGCTGAGCTGTGTATCTAATCCTATCCTGTGTGATACTGTCTGCTGAGCTGTGTATCTAATCCTGTCCTGTGTGATACTGTCTGCTGAGCTGTGTATCTAATCCTATCCTGTGTGATACTGTCTGCTGAGCTGTGTATCTAATCCGATCCTGTGTGATACTGTCTGCTGAGCTGTGTATCTAATCCGATCCTGTGTGATACTGTCTGCTGAGCTGTGTATCTAATCCTATCCTGTGTGATACTGTCTGCTGAGCTGTGTATCTAATCCTATCCTGTGTGATACTGTCTGCTGAGCTGTGTATCTAATCCTATCCTGTGTGATACTGTCTGCTGAGCTGTGTATCTAATCCTATCCTGTGTGATACTGTCTGCTGAGCTGTGTATCTAATCCTATCATGTGTGATACTGCCTGCTGAGCTGTGTATCTAATCCTATCCTGTGTGATACTGTCTGCTGAGCTGTGTATCTAATCCTATCATGTGTGATACTGTCTGCTGAGCTGTGTATCTAATCCTATCCTGTGTGATACTGTCTGCTGAGCTGTGTATCTAATCATATCATGTGTGATACTGACTGCTGAGCTGTGTATCTAATCCTATCCTGTGTGATACTTTCTGCTGAGCTGTGTATCTAATCCTATCCTGTGCGATACTGTCTGCTGAGCTGTGTATCTAATCCTATCCTGTGTGATACTGACTGTTGAGCTGTGTATCTAATCCTATCATGTGTGATACAGTCTGCTGAGCGGTGTATCTAATCCTGTCCTGTGTGATACTGTCTGCTGAGCTGTGTATCTAATCCTATCATGTGTGGTACTGTCTGCTGAGCTGTGTATCTAATCCTATCATGTGTGATACTGCCTGCTGAGCTGTGTATCTAATCCTATCCTGTGTGATACTGTCTGCTGAGCTGTGTATCTAATCCTATCATGTGTGATACTGTCTGCTGAGCTGTGTATCTAATCCTATCCTGTGTGATACTGTCTGCTGAGCTGTGTATCTAATCATATCATGTGTGATACTGACTGCTGAGCTGTGTATCTAATCCTATCCTGTGTGATACTTTCTGCTGAGCTGTGTATCTAATCCTATCCTGTGCGATACTGTCTGCTGAGCTGTGTATCTAATCCTATCCTGTGTGATACTGACTGTTGAGCTGTGTATCTAATCCTATCATGTGTGATACAGTCTGCTGAGCGGTGTATCTAATCCTGTCCTGTGTGATACTGTCTGCTGAGCTGTGTATCTAATCCTATCATGTGTGGTACTGTCTGTTGAGCGGTGTATCTAATCCTATCCTGTGTGATACTGACTGTTGAGCTGTGTATCTAATCCTATCATGTGTGATACAGTCTGCTGAGCTGTGTATCTAATCCTATCCTGTGTGATACTGTCTGCTGAGCTGTGTATCTAATCCTATCATGTGTGGTACTGTCTGTTGAGCTGTGTATCTAATCCTATCCTGTGTGATACTGACTGTTGAGCTGTGTATCTAATCCTATCATGTGTGATACTGTCTGCTGAGCTGTGTATCTAATCCTATCCTGTGTGATACTGACTGCTGAGCTGTGTATCTAATCCTATCCTGTGTGATACTGTCTGCTGAACTGTGTATCTAATCCTTTCCTGTGTGATACTGTCTGCTGAGCTGTGTATCTAATCCTATCCTGTGTGATACTGCCTGCTGAGCTGTGTATCTAATACTATCATGTGTGATACTGCCTGCTGAGCTGTGTATCTAATCCTATCCTGTGTGATACTGTCTGCTGAGCCGTGTATCTAATCCTATCCTGTGTGATACTGACTGCTGAGCTGTGTATCTAATCTTATCCTGTGTGATACTGTCTACAGAGCTGATGTATCTAATCCTATCCTGTGTGATACTGACTGCTGAGCTGTGTATCTAATCCTATCCTGTGTGATACTGTCTGCTGAGCTGTGTATCTAATCCTATCCTGTGTGATACTGTCTGATGAGCTGTGTATCTAATCCTATCCTGTGTGATACTGTCTGATGAGCTGTGTATCTAATCCTATCCTGTGTGATACTGCCTGCTGAGCTGTGTATCTAATACTATCATGTGTGATACTGCCTGCTGAGCTGTGTATCTAATCCTATCCTGTGTGATACTGTCTGCTGAGCCGTGTATCTAATCCTATCCTGTGTGATACTGTCTGCTGAACGGTGTATCTAATCCTATCCTGTGTGATACTGTCTGCTGAACTGATCTATCCAAGCCTCTTATGTGTGATACTGTCGCTGTGTTGATGTATCTAAGCCTATCCTGTTTGATACGTCTGTATCTAAGCCTGCCAAGTGTGACACAGAGGTGTATTATTTCAGCATGCAGGGTCTCTATCTGCAGCCCCCATATTGATTTCTTCTTGTCTTGATTCCTGCTGTTTCTCACTTCTCCTTTCATCCCCGTCCACCATCTCTCTGTGAATTTATTGACTTCTCGATACGAGAAGCTGCAGTTTTTACACCTACTCAAGGAAGTTAGGTTACTACAGATGTGACTTACACAGCCAGGGGCAAGCAGCGGCCCGCTTTTCTACTTGCCTGTCATTAGGGTTTGCTTTATGTCCTTGGTATCATTATTATTATATTGTACACAGTGATGTCACAGTACAGGGATAATAAACACAGTGATGTCACAGTACAGAGGTAATAAACACAGTGATGTCACAGTACAGAGATAATAAACACAGTGATGTCACAGCACAGGGATAATACACACAGTGATGTCACAGTACAGAGATAATACACACAGTGATGTCACAGTACAGGGATAATAAACACAGTGATGTCACAGTACAGGGATAATAAACACAGTGATGTCACAGTACAGGGATAATAAACACAGTGATGTCACAGTACAGAGATAATAAACACAGTGATGTCACAGTACAGGGATAATAAACACAGTGATGTCACAGTACAGGGATAATAAACACAGTGATGTCACAGTACAGGGATAATAAACACAGTGATGTCACAGTATAGGGATAATACACACAGTGATGTCACAGCACAGGGATAATACACACAGTGATGTCACAGCACAGAGATAATAAACACAGTGATGTCACAGTACAGGGATAATACACACAGTGATGTCACAGTACAGGGATAATAAACACAGTGATGTCACAGTACAGGGATAATAAACACAGTGATGTCACAGTACAGGGATAATAAACACAGTGATGTCACAGTACAGGGATAATAAACACAGTGATGTCACAGTACAGGGATAATAAACACAGTGATGTCACAGTACAGGGATAATAAACACAGTGATGTCACAGTACAGGAATAATAAACACAGTGATGTCACAGTACAGGGATAATAAACACAGTGATGTCACAGTACAGGGATAATAAACACAGTGATGTCACAGTACAGGGATAATAAACACAGTGATGTCACAGTACAGAGGTAATAAACACAGTGATGTCACAGCACAGGGATAATAAACACAGTGATGTCACAGTACAGAGGTAATAAACACAGTGATGTCACAGCACAGGGATAATACACACAGTGATGTCACAGAACAGAGATAATAAACACAATGATGTCACAGTACAGGGATAATAAACACAGTAATGTCACAGTACAGAGATAATAAACACAGTGATGTCACAGTACAGAGATAATAAACACAGTGATGTCACAGTACAGAGATAATAAACACAGTGATGTCACAGTACAGGGATAATAAACACAGTGATGTCACAGTACAGAGATAATAATCACAGTGATGTCACAGAACAGGGATAATAAACACAGTGATGTCACAGTACAGAGATAATAAACACAGTGATGTC
Source organism: Bufo bufo (assembly GCF_905171765.1). Lineage (NCBI taxonomy): Eukaryota > Metazoa > Chordata > Amphibia > Anura > Bufonidae > Bufo > Bufo bufo. The sequence goes on from NC_053399.1 coordinate 92,974,074, forward strand.
ACAGTACAGGGATAATAAACACAGTGATGTCACAGTACAGGGATAATACACACAGTGATGTCACAGTACAGGGATAATAAACACAGTGATGTCACAGTACAGAGATAATAAACACAGTGATGTCACAGTACAGAGATAATAATCACAGTGATGTCACAGTACAGGGATAATAAACACAGTGTTGTCACAGTACAGGGATAATAAACACAGTGATGTCACAGTACAGGGATAATAAACACAGTAATGTCACAGTACAGGGATAATAAACACAGTGTTGTCACATTACAGGGATAATAAACACAGTGATGTCACAGTACAGGGATAATGAACACAGTGATGTCACAGTACAGGGATAATAAACACAGTGATGTCACAGTACAGGGATAATGAACACAGTGATGTCACAGTACAGAGATAATAAACACAGTGATGTCACAGTACAGAGATAATAAACACAGTGATGTCACAGTACAGGGATAATAAACACAGTGATGTCACAGTACAGAGATAATAAACACAGTGATGTCACAGAACAGGGATAATAAACACAGTGATGTCACAGTACAGGAATAATAAACACAGTGATGTCACAGTACAGGGATAATAAACACAGTGATGTCACAGTACAGGGATAATAAACACAGTGATGTCACAGTACAGGAATAATAAACACAGTGATGTCACAGTACAGGGATAATAAACACAGTGATGTCACAGTACAGAGATAATAATCACAGTGATGTCACAGAACAGGGATAATAAACACAGTGATGTCACAGTACAGGGATAATAAACACAGTGATGTCACAGTACAGGGATAATACACACAGTGATGTCACAGTACAGGGATAATAAACACAGTGATGTCACAGTACAGGGATAATAAACACAGTGATGTCACAGTACAGGGATAATACACACAGTGATGTCACAGTACAGGGATAATAAACACAGTGATGTCACAGTACGGGGATAATAAACACAGTGATGTCACAGTACAGGGATAATACACACAGTGATGTCACAGTACAGAGATAATAAACTCAGTGATGTCACAGTACAGGGATAATAAACACAGTGATGTCACAGTACAGGGATAATAAACACAGTGATGTCACAGTACAGGGATAATAAACACAGTGATGTCACAGTACAGGGATAATAAACACAGTGATGTCACAGTACAGGGATAATAAACACAGTGATGTCACAGTACAGGGATAATAAACACAGTGATGTCACAGTACAGAGGTAATAAACACAGTGATGTCACAGTACAGGGATAATAAACACAGTGATGTCACAGTACAGGGATAATAAACACAGTGATGTCACAGTACAGGGATAATAAACACAGTGATGTCACAGTACAGAGGTAATAAACACAGTGATGTCACAGTACAGGGATAATAAACACAGTGATGTCACAGTACAGAGGTAATAAACACAGTGATGTCACAGTACAGAGGTAATAAACACAGTGATGTCACAGTACAGGGATAATAAACACAGTGATGTCACAGTACAGAGATAATAAACACAGTGATGTCACAGTACAGGGATAATAAACACAGTGATGTCACAGTACAGAGGTAATAAACACAGTGATGTCACAGTACAGGGATAATAAACACAGTGATGTCACAGTACAGGGATAATAAACACAGTGATGTCACAGTACAGAGGTAATAAACACAGTGATGTCACAGTACAGGGATAATACACACAGTGATGTCACAGTACAGGGATAATACACACAATGATGTCACAGCACAGATAACATGCACAGTGATGTCAGAGTGCAGGAATAATGCACAGTGATGTCACAGTATAGGAATAATGCACATAGTGATGTCACAGTATAGGAATAATGCACACAGTAATGAACCTTCTAATCTTAATACTATCTGATGTGTATGGGGGTGTTCCAACCCTCCCACGATGGCAGATCTGCGAGGAAAGAAGGTTCAAGCTTGTTTGATTTCAAGATGCCCAATCCTTGTACCTGCAGGAGGTGAGCAGCTGCCAGAGGAGTCTGGTAGGGACTCATTCCCCCTCAGTATGTATATGTATGGCTGGTTGGGGGGAGAAGATGACTAAGATGGTGAAAAGACAATGAAACAATTGTACACAGTCCATATTCAGTAATGTCGATGCTTTCCCTTTATCTCAGTTAAATTTCATACTCGCACAAAATAGTTGCTTCCCGCTGTCTAATTTCTGTATTTTTTGCTTAAAATAACAAAAGAGTGCAATTATACAGATTATGCAGATGCAAATTATTACGTTGCCAGGCGACATTACATGTGAAAATAAGTTTGTCATAACCGTCTTAAAAAATATCCCAAAAAACAATAAAATGCGCATAAAATGTAACGCAACTAAGACAAGTCCTAAATCCACTGATGTCCATAGGTAATGTATCACCTGAACCATCACTTCTATATAAAATCACACTTTTAATGTGTTTGATACAATAGCAGTTGTTTTAATTTCTGTTTAATTAGTTTTGAACCTAGAAGTGAAGGGGTCAGAGAGGACCCAAGACTGGTGTCAGGTCTAAGGTCTGATAATTTATGGGTCTGGTCTAGGGGACAGATGACTTGGCTGCCTGGGATCTCATAAATGAGGCATTTGGTTTGAGGTCTGATCATTTAGGGTTCTGATAATTTGGAGGTCATGGAGCTGATAATTTAGGGGTATAGTCTGGGGTCTGAATAATTTAGGGGTTTGGGGTTTGATCTGGATTATAAATTCATTTTCAAGCCTCAACTGTGATCTAAATGAATTTAGGGATCTGGTCTGGGGTCTTATAATTGAGGGATCTGCTCTGAAGTCTGATAGGGTTTTGCTCCGGGGTATGATAATGTAAGAATTTGGGCTAGAGTCTGAATTTATTTAGGGATCTGCTTTGAGGTCTCATAATTTATCGGTCTGGTCTCCAGTCTGATAACTTGGCTGCCTGGGATCTGATAATTTAGGGGTCTGATAATTTGGAGGTTTGGAATCTGATAATTTACGGGTCTGGTCTGTGGTCTGATGAATTCAGGAGTCTGATAATGAAAGATGTTTGGGATCTGACAAATTTAGGATTCTGATCTGGGGTCTGGGGTTTGATCTGCGTTATAAAGGAATTTTGAAGCCTCAACTGTGGTTTAAAGGAATTTAGGGATGTGGTCTGGGGTCTTATAATTTAGGGATCTGCTCTGGAGTCTGAATTTATATAGGGATTTGAGGCCTGAAAATTTATCATTCTGGTCTCCAGGTCTGATGATTTAGGCATTTGGTTTGGGGTTTAATCATTTAGGGGTCTGGTAATTTGGAGGTTTGGAATCTGATAATTTAGGGGTCTGGTCTGTGGTCTGATGAATTTAAGAGTTTGATCTGGAGTCTATGTAATTTACGGGTCTGTGGTTTGATTAATACAGGAGTCTGATTTGGGTTATAAAAGAATTTTAAAGTCTCAACTGGGGTCTTAATAAATGTAGAAATCTGGTCTGGGGTCCTATAATGTAGGGGTCTGGTCTGGGGTCTTATAATATAGGGGTCTGGTCTGGGGTCCTATAATGTAGGGGTCTGGTCTGGGGTCCTATAATGTAGGGGTCTGGTCTGGGGTCTTATAATATAGGGGTCTGGTCTGGGGTCCTATAATGTAGGGGTCTGGTCTAGGGTCTTATAATATAGGGGTCTGGTCTAGGGTCCTATAATGTAGGGGTCTGGTCTGGGGTCTTATAATATAGTGGCCTGGTCTGGGGTCCTATAATGTAGGGGTTTGGTCTGGGGTCCTATAATATAGGGGTCTGGTCTGGGGTCCTATAATGTAGGGGTCTGGGGTCTTATAATATAGGGGTCTGGTCTGGGATCCTATAATGTAGGGGTCTGGTCTGGGGTCTTATAATATAGGGGTCTGGTCTGGGGTCTTATAATATAGGGGTCTGGTCTGGGGTCCTATAATGTAGGGGCCTGGTCTGGGGTCTTATAATATAGGGGTCTGGTCTGGGGTCTTATAATATAGGGGTCTGGTCTGGGGTCCTATAATATAGGGGTCTGGTCTGGGGTCTTATAACTTAGGGGTCTGGTCTGGGGCCCTATAATGTAGGGGTCTGGTCTGGGGTCTTATAACTTAGGGGTCTGATAATTTAGGGTTTTGGTCTGGAGTATGATAATTTAGGAGTTTGGGCTGGAGTCTGAATTTATTTAGGGATCTGGTTTTGGTCTGGGGGTTGGATTAAGTTAGGCATCCGGTCTGGGGTAAAATTTCAGTGCGTTTCTGTTTGTTACCTGTAAAGGTAAGAGCACGTATGACCACTTCACATATGACCATTTCACGTATGACCACTTCACGTATGACCACTTCACGTATGACCATTTCACGTATGACCACTTCACGTATGACCATTTCACGTATGACCACTTCCCTGCTCAAATTCCGTTTTTTATTTTACAGAACTCAGTAGGAAAGTGTCCTTGTTTTAAAGGGGTTGTCCCATGAAAAATATCCTTTTTTCACATTCATCACAGGACAACCCCTTTTAAAGGGGTTGTGCCACTAATATAAATGTATGTCACCCAACAGATGGTGTTCCCCAAATACCACCATTTATAACAACATTTTTAGTCTCCCATTATCCTGTGCCAAATCTGTTTTGCTCTTCAGTTGCCGTTGGTCACGTCCTGCATTGGAGCCATATAAAGGACGCAGAAGTCTCATTGGTAGAAATAAGGGGCGTGGCTAGTGTCACGTGATCTGCTGATACAAGGACCATTCCACTGTCCTTAGTCATGATGGGACAGAAGACAATTGACAAGCCAGGAAGTAGGAATCCGGCATGGGGGATAAGAGAAAATTGCAAAGGAGGTAAATTTGAAGAAGAAAAAAAATATCCAAGGAAGAAAAGGGAGTTAGAGTAACAAATGAAAACATTTTTGAGTGAAAAGTAGTTTTTCCCTTTAACTTTCACACGGAACTGGTAAATATTCATGCTTGTGGGGTCCCATTGCTATGGGGCCCAGACTTTTCTAATTATGTCCCTGATCTGTCACTACTTCTGACAAGACAGGCTGCCCTAGAAAGAAAGAGACAGAGCCAGAACAGGAGGAGGATGGCCATACTGGGACTGAAGCCTCCTGTAATAAGCGGTCCTCTCACCGCAGGCTTTTACAATTATCCTCGTCTTCTTATTCAAATAGTTCAATTTTAGCTCAGATCTGTTTCCATAATTCATGTGGCGCATTGTCTTTAAGCTATTTAACTTTATAATCAAATCAGCGCTGCCGCGTTTCACTTCTCTGACGCTCAGAAGCGCTTCGCTGCGGCTCCCGTCATTTGTTGTAACCAGCAAGACTAATTAGCAACCTTATTAACAGCAATCAATGAATCAGGAGCATTTCACATGCAGCGGACTTCTTGTAGCCTGAAAACAGCCAAGATCTGCTGTACATATATCATTATATACAGGAGATGCCCAGGTTATACCAGCATGCTCCATATCACTATATACAAGAAGATGTATAACTTATACCAGCTGTACATATATAATTATATACAGGAGATACCCAGGTTATACCAGCATGCTCCATATCACTATATACAAGAAGATGTATAACTCATACCAGCTGTACATATATAATTATATACAGGATATACCCAGGTTATACCAGCATGGTCCATATCACTATATACAAGAAGATGTATAACTTATACCAGCTGTACATATATAATTATATACAGGAGATGCCCAGGTTATACCAGCATGGTCCATATCACTATATACAAGAAGATGTATAACTTATACCAGCTGTACATATATAATTATATACAGGAGATACCCAGGTTATACCGGCATGCTCCATATCACTATATACAAGAAGATGTATAACTTATACCAGCTGTACATATATAATTATATACAGGAGATACCCAGGTTATACCAGCATGGTCCATATCACTATATACAAGAAGATGTATAACTTATACCAGCTGTACATATATAATTATATACAGGAGATACCCAGGTTATACCAGCATGCTCCATATCACTATATACAAGAAGATGTATAACTTATACCAGCTGTACATATATAATTATATACAGGAGATACCCAGGTTATACCATCATGCTCCATATCACTGTATACAGGAAGATGTATAACTTATACCAGCTGTACATATATAATTATATACAGGAGATACCCAGGTTATACCAGCATGCTCCATATCACTGTATACAGGAAGATGTATAACTTATACCAGCTGTACATATATAATTATATACTGGAGATACCCAGGTTATACCAGCATGCTCCATATCACTATATACAAGAAGATGTATAACTTATACCAGCTGTACATATATAATTATATACAGGAGATGCCCAGGTTATACCAGCATGCTCCATATCACTATATACAAGAAGATGTATAACTTATACCAGCTGTACATATATAATTATATACAGGAGATGCCCAGGTTATACCAGCATGGTCCATATCACTATATACAAGAGGATGTATAACTTATACCAGCTGTACATATATAATTATATACAGGAGATGCCCAGGTTATACCAGCATGCTCCATATCACTGTATACAAGAAGATGTATAACTTATACCAGCTGTACATATATAATTATATACAGGAGATACCCAGGTTATACCAGCATGGTCCATATCACTATATACAAGAAGATGTATAACTTATACAAGAAGATGTATATAATTATATACAGGAGATACCCAGGTTATACCAGCATGCTCCATATCACTGTATAGAAGAAGATGTATAACTTATACCAGCTGTACATATATAATTGTATACAGGAGATACCCAGGTTATACTAGCATGCTCCATATCACTATATACAAGAAGATGTATAACTTATACCAGCTGTACATATATAATTATACACAGGAGATACCCAGGTTATACCAGCATGCTCCATATCACTATATACAAGAAGATGTATAACTTATACCAGCTGTACATATATAATTATATACAGGAGATACCCAGGTTATACCAGCATGCTCCATATCACTATATACAAGAAGATGTATAACTTATACCAGCTGTACATATATAATTATACACAGGAGATACCCAGGTTATACCAGCATGCTCCATATCACTATATACAAGAAGATGTATAACTTATACCAGCTGTACATATATAATTGTATACAGGAGATGCCCAGGTTATACCAGCATGCTCCATATCACTATATACAAGAAGATGTATAACTTATACCAGCTGTACATATATAATTATATACAGGAGATGCCCAGGTTATACCAGCATGCTCCATATCACTATATACAAGAGGATGTATAACTTATACCAGCTGTACATATATAATTATATACAGGAGATACCCAGGTTATACTAGCATGCTCCATATCACTATATACAAGAAGATGTATAACTTATACCAGCTGTACATATACAATTATATACAGGAGATGCCCAGGTTAGACCAGCATGCTCCATATCACTATATACAAGAAGATGTATAACTTATACCAGCTGTACATATATAATTATATACAGGAGATGCCCAGGTTATACCAGCATGCTCCATATCACTATATACAAGAGGATGTATAACTTATACCAGCTGTACATATATAATTATATACAGGAGATACCCAGGTTATACCAGCATGGTCCATATCACTATATACAAGAAGATGTATAACTTATACCAGCTGTACTTATATAATTATATACAGAAGATGCCCAGGTTATACCAGCATGCTCCATATCACTATATACAAGAGGATGTATAACTTATACCAGCTGTACATATATAATTATATACAGGAGATGCCAAGGTTATACCAGCATGCTCCATATCACTATATACAAGAAGATGTATAACTTATACCAGCTGTACATATATAATTATATACAGGAGATACCCAGGTTATACCAGCATGGTCCATATCACTGTATACAAAAAGATGTATAACTTATACCAGCTGTACATATATAATTATATACAGGAGATGCCCAGGTTATACCAGCATGCTCCATATCACTATATACAAGAAGATATATAACTTATACCAGCTGTACATATATAATTATATACAGGAGATGCCAAGGTTATACCAGCATGCTCCATATCACTATATACAGGGAGATGTATAACTTATACCAGCTGTACATATATAGTTATATACAGGAGATACCCAGGTTATACCAGCATGCTCCATATCACTATATACAAGAAGATGTATAACTTATACCAGCTGTACATATATAATTATATACAGGAGATACCCAGGTTATACCAGCATGGTCCATATCACTATATACAAGAAGATGTATAACTTATACCAGCTGTACATATATAATTATATACAGGAGATACCCAGGTTATACCAGCATGCTCCATATCACTATATACAAGAAGATGTATAACTTATACCAGCTGGACATATATAATTATATACAGGAGATACCCAGGTTATACCAGCATGCTCCATATCACTATATACAGGAAGATGTATAACTTATACCAGCTGTACATATATAATTATATACAGGAGATGCCCAGGTTATACCAGCATGATCCATATCACTATATACAAGAAGATGTATAACTTATACCAGCTGTACATATATAATTATATACAGGAGATGCCCAGGTTATACCAGCTGTACATATATAATTATATACAGGAGATACCCAGGTTATACCAGCATGCTCCATATCACTATATACAGGAAGATGTATAACTTATACCAGCTGTACATATATAATTATATACAGGAGATACCCAGGTTATACCAGCATGCTCCATATCACTATGTACAAGAAGATGTATAACTTATACCAGCTGTACATATATAATTATATACAGGAGATGCCCAGGTTATACCAGCATGGTCCATATCACTATATACAAGAAGATGTATAACTTATACCAGCTGTACATATATAATTATATACAGGAGATGCCCAGGTTATACCAGCATGGTCCATATCACTATATACAAGAAGATGTATAACTTATACTAGCTGTACATATATAATTATATACAGGAGATACCCAGGTTATACCAGCATGGTCCATATCACTATATACAAGAAGATGTATAACTTATACCAGCTGTACATATATAATTATATACAGGAGATACCCAGGTTATACCAGCATGGTCCATATCACTATATACAAGAAGATGTATAACTTATACCAGCTGTACATATATAATTATATACAGGAGATACCCAGGTTATACCAGCATGGTCCATATCACTATATACAAGAAGATGTATAACTTATACCAGCTGTACATATATAATTATATACAGGAGATACCCAGGTTATACCAGCATGCTCCATATCACTATATACAGAAGATGTATAACTTATACCAGCTGTACATATATAATTATATACAGGAGATGCCCAGGTTATACCAGCATGATCCATATCACTATATACAAGAAGATGTATAACTTTTCCCATCTCGTCCTCTGGCAGCACAGAATGGGTTAACCTCGTCGTCATCTTTTCCAGGACCGCCCACCTAGAACATATTAATTGACAATTAATCAATCAATTTACTCCCCTATAAGGTCTCCTCCCCCACAATGCATCCTTGTGGTTTTTTTTGTCCTCATCTGAGGATGAAGCCCACCTGTATCGTCCGGCCGTTATACCTTGTTGTGACAAGGTGCAGAGGCCTCAGAATGGGGATAGCCATGTGTCTCCTGGCTCCATGTCTGACCCGCTAAGCGCCCTTCGGATCCTACCTGCTGTAGGAAGTTCCGATGCCGATACTTCCGGTTTGGTGGAACGCATGTGGAACGCAGGCGCAGTGTGTCTGACGTCATCTGAAGCGGCCTCTCCCCCGATCTGGCGCCAAATTTGAATTTAAAAGAGCGGTGTTGCTGAGCCTCGGTGCCTGTTGTGCCTGGCAGCCGAGCTCTAGCGTTTTAAAGGTATAGGCCTGTCCTATTGTCAGGCAAACCTTCTAATAATATGGGAACCTGGGTGTTCTGAAATATGCAGCATATTTTATGTTTTAATGCTCTGCTTCTCCATTTAGATGTCCAGCGCGTCCGGCAGAGGAGAAAAAAGTTCCCGCAAAAGCAGGCACAGGATGTGCCAGTCATGTGAGCAGCCACTCCCAGATGACTTCCCTCAGGATCTCTGTGTAAGGTGTCATCGGGATACCCAGGAACCCTCTCCGCCAAGGAAAAAACGGAGGTCTAGCGCTCCCATCTGCATTTCCTGTCTTCAACCCCTACCGGATAATCACGCCACTAATATATGTGAGCAATGTTTTCACCCTGATTCTTCGGATGACGAAACGAGCAAGATGGTTTCCCTCTTTAAAGCCTTCCTGAAAAAATCCAAGGCAAAGAAGAAGGGTACTAAGAGGAGACCGCGTTCCCCATCCTCGTCTGAGAAATCGTCGCGCTCGGAAGGAGAAGTCTCATCCTTTTTGGATTCTCCCGTTATCGAAGATAATTTTTTGTTTGACAAAGCAGATACAAATCAGCTGATTAAAGAGGTC